>NW_023425418.1:394528-539528 GCF_014108245.1 Pipistrellus kuhlii | reverse complement strand
TGTGTGACCTTGGGGCGTCTCTTAGACTCTCTGGGCCTCAAGTTGGTGATGATAAGAATAACGGTGCTTCCGAGGGTGGTTCTGAGCCGCAGCGCGGGCAGCTGGGGCTCCTGCTCGCTCAGCGCACGGGCTTGCGGGAGGGCGGGGTAATGTGGTCAGGGTGGTTGAGGGTAGTCCCAGGCGCCTAGAGGTCACCTGTTCCGTTCCTGATCAGGGCACACGCCCGGGCTGAGGGCTTGATCCCCAGCTGGAAGGAAGGCATGCAGGAAGCAGGTGATCAGCATTTCTCTCTCATCAATGCTTCTATCTCCTTTCTCTGTCGAAAATTGATAATAACACCCTAACCAGTGTGGCTCAGTGGATAGAGCATCGGTCGGGACCTCAAGGGTCCCAGGTTCGATTCCGGTCAAGGGCATGTACCTTGGTTGCGGGCACATCCCCAATGGGGAGTGTGTAGGAGGCAGCTGATTGATGTTTTTCTCTCATCAAATATTTCTAATTCTCTCTCCTTCCCTCTCCCTTCCTCTCTGTAAAAAAATCAATAAAATATATTTTAAAAATATTTAGCATTATTATTATCAATTTTAAAAATAAAAAGCCAACGTACATGCCTTTGACTGGAATTGAACCTGGTACCCTTGATACCCTTGAGTCTGCAGGCCAACATTCTCTCCACCGAGCTAAACTGGTTAGGGCTGAAATATAGTTTACTGTTTGTTTTTTTTAAGAGAGAGAGGGAGGAAAAGGAGAGAGAAATAGAAACATTGATTGGCTGCCTCCTGCAGGCCCCCTCCTGGGGGTCAAGTCCGAAACCCTGGACATGTGCCCTGGGAGGACACTCAACCAACTGAGCCACACAGGCTGGGCCAGGCCTTTCCTCTTGTTTGTGCACTCACTTCCTGTGTGAGCTCATATCCTGCAGCGGCTTTACCCGAGGACTCTCAAACGTGCAGCCGCGGGCCAGGGGCGCCCTCCTGGCGGTGGCTGGATCCAGCAGGGGGCACTGTGGGAGACCGGTGCTTGCTGTCTCGCGGGTGGCAGTCATGGGTGCTCAGCCTCCGGCATAGATCCCTCAAACATAAGGCGTTAACAACAAGCTCTAGGCCCTGGGCTGGCAGCTGAGTGGTTAGAGTAGGGGTGTCGAACTCAATCAGAGAAGGGGCCAAAATCTAAAATCCAGCCTAAATCGCGGGCCGAATGGTTTACTGAACAGTCATAAACTGTCATTGTGATGGAAACGCAGCAGAGTGCAGTGATGACAGCGCGGTGCGGGCCACATTGCAAGGCCTGGCGGGACGGATTTGGCCCGCGGGCCTTGTGTTTGACACATGTGGGTTAGAGCATCGTCCTGATGGCCCGAGGTTGCGGGTTCGATCCGGGTCAGGGCACCTACAAGAATCAATGAATGCATGGCTGGATGGAACAAGAAGTCATTGTTTCTCCCCCTTTCCCCCTCTTAAAAACCAAACAAACAGCTCAGACTGTCTGGCTCAGTGGTTGAGGGTCGACCCAAGAACCAGGAGGTGACGGTTGGATTCCTGGTCAGGGCACAGGCCCGGTTGTGGGCTCGATTCCCAGTGTGGGGCGTGCAGGGGCCAGCCGGTCCATGATTCTCTCTCATCATTGATGTTTCTATCTCTCCTTCCCTCTCCCTTCCTCTCTGAAATCAATAAAGAAATATATAAACAGCCGAGACCGGTTTGGCTCAGTGGATAGAGTGTCGGCCTGCAGACTGAAGGGTCCCGGCTTCGATTCCGATTAGGGGCATGTGCCTTGGTTGCAGGCACATCCCCAGTGGGATGTGCAAGAGGCAGCTGATTGATGATTCTCTCTCGTTGATGTTTCTAACTTTCAGTCCCTCTCTCTTCCCCTCTGTAAAAAATAAATCAATAAAATATATAAAAAAGAAATATATAAACAAACAAACAAAAAAACAAGTTCTAATCTCCTTCTCCTGCTCTACACCTGCTGCCTTCTCCATCTCCTTCTAGGGAGTCAGGACAGACCCCAGGAGCCCTGCCTCCCCCCGTCTCCCTCTCTTTCGTGTCTAGACACGTCTGTCCATGGAAACGAAGCTCCATAGGTGCGTGTGGACGGAAGGCGCAGTCAGCGCTCCCGTCGTTGCTAATGACCGTGGTTCTCGAACGCGCTTGTTGACTAACGCCCCCCCTGTCCCCAGAGGCGCCAGTGGCTGCAGGAGGCCATGTCGGCCGCCTGCCGGGGCCAGCGGGAGGAGGTGGAGCAGATGAAGAACTGCCTCCGGGTGCTGTCCCAGCCCACACCTTCCTCCGCTGGCGAGGCAGAGCTGGCCACCGACCAGCAGGAGCGCGAGGGGGCCCTGGAGCTGCTGGCGGACCTGTGTGAGAACATGGACAACGCCGCAGGTACCCCCCCCCCTCCGCCTGCCCGCCCCCAGCCGCCGTGCCGCCCTCTGCCTCCGCCCCCCGCCTGCCTGGCCTCCTCAGCGCATGTCCGGCTCAGCCCGCGGCCTTGGTCTTGGCTTGCTCCCCAGCCTCCCCGCCTCCAGCCTGTGCACCTGCATCTGCCTCTCGCTCCCGCCCAGGTGGCCTGCCCTGTCCCTCTCTGTGGGCCCCATGCCCTCCGTGGGACCCCGGACACAGCCGGCCTGGGAAGGTTCCGCCCACTGCCTCTGATTCTCAGTGGGCATATACCCGGATTGCAGGCTCGATCCCCAGTAGGGGGCGTGCAGGAGGCGGCCAGTCATTGACTCTCATCATCGATGTTTCTCTCTCTCCCTCTCTGAAGTCAATACAAACCTATTTAAAAAGAAGTTACACAGCGGACATGCCCCTCACAGCCTGGGGGCTGGGAGTCTGAGATCCAGGGGTCGGCAGGGTTGGCTGCCTCGGAGGCCCCGTCCTTGGCTCTCACAGGGCTGTCCCCTCCCCCGTCCTCACATGCCCCCCCCCCCCCCCCCGGTGTATCCGTGTCCACCCTGAGGCGCTGGGTGGGCTGAGGGCTTCAGGAATGGATGTGGCACAGCCCAGCCCTGACCCCGGCTCTACCCCCTCCCTGCGGCACAGACTTCTGCCAGCTGTCGGGCATGCACCTGCTGGTGGGCCGGTACCTGGAGGCGGGGCCCGCGGGGCTGCGGTGGCGGGCGGCGCAGCTCATCGGCACCTGCAGCCAGAACGTGGCGGCCATCCAGGAGCAGGTGCTGGGCCTGGGCGCCCTGCGCAAGCTGCTGCGGCTGCTGGACCGGGACCCCTGCGACTCGGTGCGCGTCAAGGCCCTCTTCGCCATCTCCTGTGAGTGTCCGGGCCGGCTGGGGGCGGTGCTGGTGGTGGTGCTGGTGGTGCTGGTGGTGGTGCTGGTGGTGGTGCTGGTGGTGGTGCTGGTGGTGGTGCTGGTGGTGGTGCTGGTGGTGGTGCTGGTGGTGGTGCTGGTGGTGCTGGTGCTGGTGGTGGTGGTGCTGGTGGTGGTGGTGCTGGTGATGATGGCGGTGGTGATGTGATGGTGATAATGATGGTGGTGGTGATGGTGGTGGTGGTGATGGTGGTGGTGATGATGGTGGTGATGGTGATGATAATGATATGATGGTGGTGGTGGTGGTGTTGTTGTTGGTGGTGGTGATGGTGATGATGATGGTGGTGGTGATGGTGGTGGTGGTAATGGTGATGGTGATAATGGTGGTGGTGGTGATGGTGGTGGTGGTGGTGGTGGTGGTGATGATAATGATATGATGATGGTGGTGGTGTTGGTGGTGGTGGTGGTGATGGTGATGATGATGGTGGTGATGGTGATGATGACGATGATGGTGGTGGTGGTGATGATGTTGTTGGTGGTGATGGTGGTGGCGATGGTGGTGGTGATGGTGATGATGATGATGGTGATGATGATGATGGTAGTGATGATGATGGTGGTGATGATGATGGTGTTGTTGGTGATGATGTTGTTGGTGATGGTGGTGATCATGGCGGCCATGGTGGTCACTGTGACTGTGAGGCCCCTCCTCTCCCCCCGCCAGGCCTGGTCCGGGAGCAGGAGGCGGGGCTGCTGCAGTTCCTCCGGCTGGACGGCTTCTCGGTGTTGATGCGGGCCATGCAGCAGCAGGTGCAAAAGCTCAAGGTCAAGTCAGCCTTCCTGCTGCAGAACCTGCTGGTGGGCCACCCGGAGCACAAAGGTGGGGTGGCCGGGGCAGGGGCCGGCTGGTCCTGGGGGTGGCGGCGGGCAGGGAGAGCGCCGAGGGGGCCGCCCCTGACCCGCGTCCTCCGCAGGGACCCTGTGCGCCATGGGCATGGTCCAGCAGCTGGTGGCCCTCGTCCGGACGGAGCACAGCCCCTTCCACGAGCACGTGCTGGGAGCCCTGTGCAGGTGCGCCCTCCCACAATGCACCGCGGCTCCGGCCTCCTCCCTCCGGGACCGGAGTCCGGGCTCCCCCTCTCGGAGCCTCAGTTTCCTCACCTGTAAGGGGAGTGAGCAGGGAACGGGGAGAGGCTCTTTCACCCCCACCCCCACGGTCCAGGTGGATCAGCGTCTGAAGTACAACGGCAGGGATGGGGCAGCCGTGTGAGCCGCAGCCCCGGCCGCCCGGTGCTCAGTGCCGTTTTGTGCAGATCCCAGGAGACCCCTGTGCAGCGGGGAACCTGGGGCTCGGTGGGGGCACTGTCTCTCCCTGGCTCCCGGGGAGGGGGTGTGTGTGGAGGGGGGGGGGTGCCAAGACCTGCCGTCCTGTGCCCGCAGCCTGGTGACAGACTTCCCCCAGGGCGTGCGGGAGTGCCGGGAGCCGCAGCTGGGCCTGGAGGAGCTGCTCCGGCACCGCTGCCAGCTGCTGCAGCAGCACGAGGAGTACCAGGTGGGCCCGCGCCCGCGCCCGCCCCCGCGCTGTCCCGTTCATCCACGGCTCCCATCACTGGCACCGGCACCACCGCCGCCGCCCATGTGCCTCGCCTGTCCCAGTTTCTTAAAGGGCTAAGGAACTCATTAATCACTCGTCGTTATGTACATCATGTGATGAACCGCAATTATTTTTACCGCCTCCTTGGTTCTCTCCTTTCCGTTTGGGCGTGTTTGTGCGGGCAGACACCTTGTCTGCGGCCCAGCCCTTCAGCGCTGGCTGTCCTGGCTTCTGCAGTCCGTGTCCGCGGGCGGGATTCAGTGGGATAAGTAGGGTGACCGGAGGCTGGGAGACCTGGGGTCCAGGGCAGGAGTCCAGTGGGTGAGAGGAGAAGGGTGAGCCAAAAGGCCTGGGCGGAGGTAGGAGAAGCCCAGAGGCTTCGGCAGCAGGGCCGGGCGGTGAAGGGGGCTGTCTCGGTGGGGGCTTGCTGGGGGCAGGGCCGGGCGGGAAGTGGGGGTGTCTGGGTGGGGGCTTGCTGGGGGCAGGGCCGGGCGGGAAGTGGGGGTGTCTCGGTGGGGGCTTGCTGGGGGCAGGGCCGGGCGGGAAGTGGGGGTGTCGGGGGGGGCTTGCTGGGGGCAGGGCCGGGCGGTGAAGGGGGCTGTCTCGGTGGGGGCTTGCTGGGGGCAGGGCCGGGCGGGAAGTGGGGGTGTCGGTGGGGGCTTGCTGGGGGCAGGGCCGGGCGGGAAGTGGGGGTGTCGGTGGGGGCTTGCTGGGGGCAGGGCCCGGCGGGAAGTGGGGGTGTCTGGGTGGGGGCTTGCTGGGGGCAGGGCCGGGCGGTGAAGGGGGCTGTCTCGGTGGGGGCTTGCTGGGGGCAGGGCCGGGCGGGAAGTGGGGGTGTCGGTGGGGGCTTGCTGGGGGCAGGGCCCGGCGGGAAGTGGGGGTGTCTGGGTGGGGGCTTGCTGGGGGCAGGGCCGGGCGGTGAAGGGGGCTGTCTCGGTGGGGGCTTGCTGGGGGCAGGGCCGGGCGGGAAGTGGGGCTGTCTCGGTGGGGGCTTGCTGGGGGCAGGGCCGGGCGGGAAGTGGGGGTGTCTCGGTGGGGGCTTGCTGGGGGCAGGGCCGGGCGGGAAGTGGGGGTGTCTCGGTGGGGGCTTGCTGGGGGCAGGGCCGGGCGGGAAGTGGGGCTGTCTCGGTGGGGGCTTGCTGGGGGCAGGGCCGGGCGGGAAGTGGGGGTGTCGGTGGGGGTTTGCTGGGGGCAGGGCCGGGCGGGAAGTGGGGGTGTCTGGGTGGGGGCTTGCTGGGGGCAGGGCCGGGCGGGAAGTGGGGGTGTCTCGGTGGGGGCTTGCTGGGGGCAGGGCCAGGCGGTGAAGGGGGCTGTCTCGGTGGGGGCTTGCTGGGGGCAGGGCCGGGCGGGAAGTGGGGGTGTCTCGGTGGGGGCTTGCTGGGGGCAGGGCCGGGCGGGAAGTGGGGGTGTCTCGGTGGGGGCTTGCTGGGGGCAGGGCCGGGCGGGAAGTGGGGGTGTCTCGGTGGGGGCTTGCTGGGGGCAGGGCCGGGCGGGGAAGGGGGCTGTCTCGGGGGGGGTTTGCTGGGGGCAGGGCCGGGCGGGAAGTGGGGGTGTCTGGGTGGGGGCTTGCTGGGGGCAGGGCCGGGCGGGAAGTGGGGGTGTCTGGGTGGGGGCTTGCTGGGGGCAGGGCCGGGCGGGAAGTGGGGGTGTCTCGGTGGGGGCTTGCTGGGGGCAGGGCCGGGCGGGAAGTGGGGGTGTCTCGGTGGGGGCTTGCTGGGGGCAGGGCCGGGCGGGAAGTGGAGGTGTCGGTGGGGGCTTGCTGGGGGCAGGGCTGGGCGGGAAGTGGGGGTGTCTCAGTGGGGGTTTGCTGGGGGCAGGGCTGGGCGGGAAGTGGGGGTGTCTCGGTGGGGGTTTGCTGGGGGCAGGGCCGGGCGGGAAGTGGGGGTGTCTCGGTGGGGGTTTGCTGGGGGCAGGGCCGGGCGGGAAGTGGGGGTGTCGGTGGGGGCTTGCTGGGGGCAGGGCCCGGCCTTGGCACTCAGGCTCCCGCTCTCGCCCCATCCAGGAGGAGCTGGAGTTCTGCGAAAAGCTGCTGCAGACCTGCTTCTCCAGCCCCACGGACGACAGCATGGACCGGTGAACCGGCGGCTTCCGGCCCCTCTCCGTGGGAACCCTGGGCCTCTGGCTCCCTCCTCTCCCGAGGGAGAGCGGGCCGCTGGTGCGGCCGCTGCGGCCAGCGCCTCTGCTCAGCCCCCTGGAGGGGCCCGAGGAAGCGCGGCCCCTGACCCCCTGCTCTCACTCCGCTCCCCGAGCGCCCACGCCGTCTTCCAATAAAGGTGTTGCTCTCCCTCCTTCGCAGCAGCCTCTGTCACCTCCCCTGCAGGGTGCCTGGGGGCGGGGCTTGGTCCTGGGGGACCCGGGAGCCCCTGGAGGGTCGGAGTGGGCGGGACCTGGGAATAAAGTGCTGCTCTTTGAACCCAGAGCCATTGTCGCCTGTCATTGTCCAGCCTCTCATGGAGGGCACACCCACCCCTCCTCGCCCATTTCTCCTCCATTTGGGGAAACCCAAATGGCAGGTTTTTACACCGAAGGCCCCAAGGCTGAAGCCCTCTTTCCCAGCATCCAGGGCAAGGTGTGTGTCATGTGACCTCAGCCCCACCAATCAGAGCCCTCTCTCAGGCCTCAGGGAGCTACTGACAGAAGGTGGGAGGGAGCAGGTGCACCCACAGCGGGTGGTGCTGCCCCGAGGTGGGGGGGGCTGGCCTGTGGGGAACGTTCCCACCTGCAAAGCACCCCACCTTATCTCTGGCCTCAGATTTGGGGTGGGGAGAGGGACTGCCTCGCCTCCAAGAAGCTGCTTTCCAGGTCAGGTGAAGGTTTCACCGGTAGCCACCAACAGCCGTCATTTTCCAAATGAGGAAGCCGAGCCCAGGGTGGTTAGTCCATGGCCAGGGTCCCCCAGCCAGGATTCAGGCCTGGGCTACATCCCAAACCGTGTTCCTCTGCCCTGATTGGCTGCCTCCTACATGCCCCACACGGCATGGAGCCCAATGCCCAGGCCTGCGCCCTGACCGGGAATCCAGCTGTGACCTCCTGGTTCATAGGTGGCCGCTCAGCCACTGAGCCACACTGGCCGGGCAGCTTTTATTTTCAGCCTGCAGGGTTCAAGCCTGGGCCACTCCCCAAAACCGTGTTCCTAGGCCCGTCTGTTGCCAGACCAATTCCTGTGCAATTTCCTTGCACTCCTGGGATTTTGGAGGGACCGTTATTTCCACCTCTTCCCAAACTCAGGGCACGTGGAAAGGTGGTTGCAGGATCCAAGGATCTGAGGTCACGTGCCACCTCTGTTCCGGTTACCGCCACTCACAGAAAGGGGTTACCTCACCCCGCACCCCACACCCTCGTCCACGTGGTCACACAGCACGGGGACCTCTCACTTCACCCCCCCAGCTCCACGCTGTGAACATGCCGCGTGCCCCTGTCCCTCCACCCCATGGCAACAGATACCCTGGGAATAGCGAGGACCAGACGAGACACGGCTGAAAAATCTAATTACGGACATGTGGTCATCAGTGAGAGCAAGGAAATGACAAAGATTAGGGCAATTAGAAGCTAACAGATGTAGCAGGAAAGTGCACTCAGCATGATTCAATTAAATGTCCATGAGCCCTGGCCGGTTTGGCTCAGTGGATAAGAGTGTCAGTCTGCAGACTGAAGGGTCCTGGGTTTGATTCCGGTCAAGGGGACATGCCCGGGTTGCAGGCTCAATCCCCACTAGGGGGTGTGCAAGAGGCAGCGGATTCATGATTCTCTCTCATCATTGATATTTCTCTCCTCTCTTCCCCTCCACTCTCTTCTTCTCTGAAATCAGTAAAGATTTTTTTTAATGTAACTGGGATGAAAAAGGTAACTCTGCAGGCTAAAGATAAAAGCTGCCCGGCCGGTGTGACTCAGTGGTTGAGTGGCCATCTGTGAACCAGGAGTTCACGGTTCAATTCCCTGTCAGGGCACATGCCTGGGCATTGGGCTCCATGCCGTGTGGGGCATGTAGGAGGCAGCCAATCAGTGATTCTTATCATTGATGTCTCCCTCCCTGAAATCAAAATATATTTTAAAAAATAAATAAATAAAAGTTGAGGCTTTGCCAAAACCGGTTTGGCTCAGTGGATAGAGCATTGGCCTGAAGACTCAAGGGTCCCAGGCTCGATTCTGGTCAAGGGCATGTACATTGGTTGCAGGCACGTCCCCAGTGGGGGGTGTGCAGGAGGCGGCTGGTCGATGTTTCTCTCTCATTGATGTTTCTAACTCTCTATCCCTCTTCCTTCCTCTCTGTAAAAAATCAATAAAATATATATTTAAAAAAAAAAAGAATTCCTCAGGCGCTGAACCCGGAGCTTAGAAAAAAAATATGAAGCCTGTTTGGCTCAGTGGTAGAGCGTCGGTCTGCGGTGTGAGGGGTCCCAGGTTCGATTCCGGGGGTCAAGGGCATGTACATTGGTTGCAGGCACGTCCCCAGTGGGGGGTGTGCAGGAGGCGGCTGGTCGATGTTTCTCTCTCATCGACGTTTCTAGCTCTCTCTCTTCCTTCCACTCTGTAAAGAATCAATAAAATATATTTTTTAAAAAATAGAAAGGAATATGAATGAAGGAGGGAGAGAGACTCAGACCGGCTGCCACCTGAAGCGAGTGGGAAATCCTGGAGCCGGATTGTCTCTGGTTTTGGAACGGAGTCCTAGAGAACGCCGGGTGTGCGGTGGCGCCTGCGCGCTGCGTTGCCAGGGTTTATTCTGGGAGAGACCGTTGGCACCAGGCGGCGCAGGCGCATCCGGAGGCGGAGCTGGTCCGGGTGGGCGGGGCGGGAGAGGCCGGGCCGCACGCGCACGCGCACTGCAGGCCCCGGCGCGCGGCCACCCCGCGCACCCCGACGCCCGCGGGAGGGCGGGGTCTCCTGCGTGCCCCTGCGCCGGGGGGATTGTGGGATCGTGGCGGACGGAGCCGGGAGTCGGAGGCCCTGAGCCCACTGCAAAGCGGGGAGGCGCCGCCGCTGTGAGGAGGAGGCGGCGGAGGAAGCCGGCCTCGCGCGCCGCCGGCCGCCGCTCACACGGCGGACTGCGCGGAGGACGCCTTCCCGACCGGCCTGGGCCGGAGACCGGGCGGCTTCCCGGCTGAGAGCCTGCCGAGCGGGCCTCGCGACCCCGCCGACCGCGCCCCTGCACCCCGCCCGCGGCGGCCGGCGCGGACCCGAACCCCGGACTCGGCGCGCGAGGGCCCCTCCGCAGGCCCGAGGCGCGTGCGCGAGAGCCGCCGCCCCCGCCCCCACGTACCGGGCCCTGAGCGGGGCCGGAGCCGCCAGCGGCGGGGCGGGGGGGGCGCCCCGATGAGCCCCGAGTGCGAGGAGCCGCCGCCCCTCCGCGCAGGTGAGCTGCCGCCCGTCCCGCACCCCGTCCCCGGGCCGGGCTCCCCGAGCGCCGCACCGCGTCCCCGGGCCGGGCTCCCCGAGCCCCGCACCCCGTCCCCGGGCCGGGCTCCCCGAGCCCCGCACCCCGTCCCCGGGCCGGGCACCCCGAGTCCCGCACCCCGTCCCCGGGCCGGGCTCCCCGAGCCCCGCACCCCGTCCCCGGGCCGGGCTCCCCGAGCCCCGCACCCCGTCCCCGGGCCGGGCTCCCCGAGTGCCGCACCCCGTCCCCGGGCCGGGCTCCCCGAGTGCCGCACCCCGTCCCCGGGCCGGGCACCCCGAGTCCCGCCCCCCGTCCCCGGGCCGGGCTCCCCGCGCCCCGCACCCCGTCCCCGGGCCGGGCTCCCCGAGCCCCGCACCCCGTCCCCGGGCCGGGCTCCCCGAGCCCCGCACCCCGTCCACGGGAGCCCCGCCGGGCCCCTCAGCTCCCCACCGACCCTCCTCCTCCTGGGGCTCCTCCCAGCCAGCCGCGGCCCTCAGCCCCCCAGTCCCTCAGCCCCCCGAGTCCCTCAGCCCCCAAGTCCCTCAGCCCCCAAGTCCCTCAGCCCCCAAGTCCCTCAGCCCCCAAGTCCCTCAGGTCTCCCTCAGCCCCCAAGACCCTCAGCCCCCAAGTCCCTCAGCCCCCCAAGTCCCTCAGCCCCAAGTCCCTCAGCCCCAAGTCCCTCAGCCCCCCAAGTCCCTCAGCCCCCAAGTCCCTCAGCCCCCAAGTCCCTCCGCCCCCAAGTCCCTCAGCCCCCCAAGTCCCTCAGGCCCCCAAGTCCCTCAGCCCCCAAGTCCCTCAGGTTTCCCTCAGCCCCCAAGTCCCTCAGCCCCCCCAAGTCCCTCAGATTTCCTCAGCCCCCCAAGTCCCTTAGATTTTTTCTCAGCCCCCCAATTCCTCCCCCTTGTAGGTCATCCCCACTCCACTCCTTGGCTTCCCTTCCCAGGCCCCTCCCCCTGTCCTGCAGCCTCTCCCTGCCCCCCCCCCCCAACTCCCCTCCTCAGACCCGTCCCCTGGCACCCCTCCGGCCGTCCCTGGCACCCCTCCGGCCGTCTCCCCCCCATCTCCCCTCCTCAGACCCGTCCCTGGCACCCCTCCGGCCGTCTCCCCCCCATCTCCCCTCCTCAGACCCGTCCCCTGGCATCCCTCCGGCTCCCCCCTGGCACCCCTCCGGCCGTCTCCCCCCCATCTCCCCTCCTCAGACCCGTCCCCTGGCACCCCTCCGGCCGTCCCCCCCCCATCTCCCCTCCTCAGACCCGTCCCCTGGCACCCCTCCGGCCGTCCCCCCCCCCATCTCCCCTCCTCAGACCCGTCCCCTGGCACCCCTCCCCTCCTCAGACCCGTCCCCTGGCACCCCTCCGGCCGTCCCTGGCACCCCTCCGGCCGGGTCCTCTGGGGGCTTTTGCTCCCCCGGCAGCAGTGGGGCTCCCTCCGCCCCGCCCGCCCCCCGGGCCCCGGCTCCCTGGGCGCTGGGCTTGGGGGCACTTCCGTTCTCCACGCTGCGGCCTGCGGAGGGCAGGGCCCCGCCGGCTCCGGGTGCGAAGCAGGGGCGCCGGCCTTGGGGGCCCGGCCCTGGGCCACCCACCTGCAGGGCCCAGGCAGGTCACCCAGGGTGCCGGTGCCGTGGGAGGCCGGCCGGGCGGCACCGGTGGAACTGGCCCGGCGGGCGGCTGTCTCTCTAGGAAGGAGCGGGGGTGTGGGGACGGGGCTGGGAGGGCCCTCCCTATGGCGGGAGCCGCGCGCGTGCACACGGGGAGGCGGGTCCGGGCCTGGGCACCCGTCTGCGTGTGCGGCCGGGTGCAGGCGTGTCGGGAGGCAGGGGGCTGCTCGGCCGTGCCCGGAGGGTGACCTAGTGCGGTCTTTTCTTCTTCTTCTTCTTTTTTTAAATTATATATTTTTATTGATCTCAGAGAGGAAGGGAGAGGGAGAGAGAGAGAAACATCCATGATGAGAGAGAGTCATGGATCAGCTGCCTCCCATACGCCCCACACTGGGGATCGAGCCTGCAGCCCGGGCCTGTGCCCTGACCGGGAATCGAACCCAGGTCCTCCTGGTTCCTAGGTTGATGCTCAGCCACTGAGTCATGCTGGCCGAGGGTTTTCTTTCTTTTCTTTAAAAATATATTTTATTGATTATTTTATAGAGAGGAAGGGAGAGGGACAGAGAGTTAGAAACATCGATGAGAGACGGTCAATTGATCAGCTGCCTCCTGCAGACCCCCCCACTGGGGATGTGCCCGCAACCAAGGCACATGCCCTTGACCGGAATCGAACCTGGGACCCCTCAGTCCTCAGGCCGACGCTCTATCCACTGAGCCACACCGGCCAGGGCCCGAGGTCTTTCTTGCTGCTCTTTGACGTGCAGACGGTCCCTTTCCCACCAGCCTGGAAAGCAGGGCGTTCCTGTGAGACAGCTGGGCTGTCAGGTGTGGTTTGGGGTTGAGAGCGGTAAAGCAGCATCTGTGGGGACTCCCTCCCATCCTCCCCCGAGGCCGCTCCTGGGCGGTTGGCTGGCGGCCGGGGAGCAGGGTTGGGGGGGGCCCCCCCGCAGGCGGTTAGGGTTTGGTTAGGGATCATCTCGGGGAGTGGCTTTCCCCTGGGGGTGATTGTGTCCCCCAAGGGACACTGGCCTTGGCTGGAGACGTTTTTGGTTGTTAGGACCAGTGGGGGCGGGGGAAGGGTTTCTGATGGGTAGAGTCCGGGGTGTTGGCAAGCCGGGCCCGGGGCTGAGCCCACCCAGTGCCCGCACCCTGCCCTTGGGCGCGATGCAGTCTTGGCCGGTCAGCTCTGCTGCCACCCAGGAGCCACTGTGTGTGTTGTGTGTGTTGACTGACTTCCGTGGTTTTGGTGCGTCCGGTCGGCCGTCTCCAGTCCCAGCAACTTGTCAGGACCTGTGGCCCCGGGACCTGCAGCTTTCATTCATCCACTAGGTCGCTGCCCCCCTCCCCGCCCCCCCGCCCCGGCCCCCGGGCTGGGTCCTGGGAGACGGGCACCCGGCAGCGAGGCAGGTGACCCAACAGAGAGACGCTGTCACAGAGCGCCCGGCGCTGTCACAAGGCCGCCACGGAAGCCGTGGAAGTGCGGCCCCGGCCGGCGCCGTCAGGGAGGCTTCTTGGAGGAAGTGGTGGCTGCGCCGAAGCCTGAAGGACCCCGAGCAGCTAGTGAGGCCCTGGGAGCCGGAGCAGAGGCGGGAGCCTCGGGCCGGCCGGGGCGCCGAGGAGCGCCCGGTGTGGCGGGAGTGCTGAGCGCCATGCGGGTGGCAGGCCGAGATGAGGTGAGAGCCGGTGCCGGTGCCGGTGAGGCCTTCCCGGCCGGCCCGGCCCGCAGTGGGCAGGCCCACACGGGGGTGGGGACAGGCCAGCCTCGGGGCCGGCCGGCCGGCCGCGGCTCTTCCCCGTGCGGTCACCGGGGCCCCCGGGGGTAGGTCCTGGCCGCAGCCACCGCGACCTCGGTTTGGACAGGCAGGATGGAGCCCAGCCTTTGTGACTGGCCCCGCTCCCATCTCCAAGGGCCGTTTCCAGTCCTGTGTGTGTGTGTGTGCGCGTGTGGTGCTTTTTCTTGTTCCTTTGAACCCATGGCCCGTCCCGGAGACAGTACTGAGTGGGAGCTTTCGGCCCGGTCGGCCCTCGGCCTGGTGTCCCCGCCTCTTCTGTGTGCTGGCCGCGCAGCCACCCCCTAGGAGAGTCAGCTCTGGGGTCAGAGGGCAGGGCGCCTGGCGGGGGCGCCCCAGGCTTTCCCGAACCTGCCCGGTGGCCTTGGCCAGGTCCCTCTCCGCCTGCCTGCCCGGTCTGTCTCGGGCTGTGTGGCAGCACATGCACGGCGTCCTGCCGCTGCCGGCTTCCCGTCCGTGCAGCCAGGCGTCCCCGTCCCCGTCCCCGTCCCCGTCCCCGTCCCCTTTCCAGATTTGGCCGAGGGGACAGTGGGCGGGGGAGTCAGAGGGAGGTGGTCTGGCTGCGCTCCCACCTGCGGGCCCTGAGGGGACGGAAGGACGGGCTGCCATGGGCTCGCCTGGCCTGTGTCTCCCTGGAGCAGCCAGTGTCCTGAGGGTGGCAGCCTCTGCCGAGCCCTGGGGCCGGGGCCGGGGAGGAAGGGGTGTGGGAGAGAGGGTTGTCCGCGGGCCCGGCAGGCAGAGCTGTGTGGACGGCGGGGCAGCAGGGACAGTGGGGACGGCCCGCAGCCAGGCCGACCCCTGAGCCGGCGGGGGGGGCGGTGTTGGTGCTCAGCGGCTTCCTTTCCCGCGGCAGCCCCCCTCTTCCGCCTGCGGCCGGCTTCGCTGTCAAACGGTCGCTAAAACCAGCGGCAGTCACTTCCGTTTTCTTGGTTTGCTACAAGCTGAAGGGTGGGGGTGGCGGGAGTGTGGCGCCCGACGCTGTGTGAATGACTCGATCACGCAGGCAAACGGGCCGGCCACCCCGGGGTGCGGGGTCCCCTCGGGGCCGACAGGAAGGGGCCAGCACCTGCGGGCTCTCCTGTCACCTGCCTGAGCCAGCTGTCCGTACAGCGCGGCCCTTCCGGCCGGAGGTGCCCGTTTCGCCCACAGGAAGCGAGGCTCCCGGATGCCAGGTGCCTGGCCCAGGGCACCCGAGGGCCTGGGCTGGAGCGCGGAGTGCTTGTGGCGGAAGGCTTCCTTTTCCTCCGTGTGTCCCCTCCCGTCCCGCTGGCCTCTGTGCTCTGTCTCGCGTTGAGAAGTGACGTGTGTAGGCCCCCAACAACACTTGGTCGCCTGTTTTGGCAGCCTCCTCGGAGGGGCCGCCTGAGGTTCGGAGAGTTGAAGGGGCCACTGGGCTGTGAGGCCCCTGGATCCACAGTCCATGTCCCCCAGCTCCCCCAAACGCCCTCCTCCCCCGTCTTATTGCAGCCGCCCCCTCCCTGCTGGAAAGCCAGCTGTGGGAGGGAAGCCCACCGCTGTCCAAAGCAGGGGGGGCTGAGGGAGATGGGGGGGGGACAGCCTGCACCCTCTAACCACGGCTTTGGAGGGGGTGGGCCTCTAGTCAGGACAGTGGGGCTGGCAGGGCCTGGGCCCGGGGTCTGCCTCTTGGCAGTCGGGGCTCCTCCCTGCCTCTGTCACATGGGAATAAACGCTGCTCCACCTCCTCCGGTGCCCCACGCGGTGCAGGTTCTGGGCAGGGCCGGCTGGGCCCACCTGCTCCACCTGGGGGCACCTAGTGCGGGGACTGGTCGGGAGGTGGGAGGGGGACGGGTGGCTCCGCTCAGCTGGCGCCCCGGCAGCCGGGTGCCTGGGCCCGGCCCCGCACGCCGGGCAGCCTGGTCTGTTTGTTTTGGTGACGGTTTGTTGAGATGTAATTCATACACCGTATGATTCACCGTTCACAGCGCGCTGGGCAGGGGCTCCTGCCCGGCCACAGCTGCAGCCTCCCGCGATGGGCGTCCGGGTGGAGGCGTGACTGACGGGGAAGTGGTACGGAATCGGTTTTAGGACTTTGGGGGCTTCTGGTGGAAGGAAACGCGGCTCCTGACGGAGGCCCCCGGCGGGGGTCCCCGGTGACGGCCTTTGGCCTCTCTGGCCGCTTTCTGCCGGTGTGGGAGCAGGCGGTATGCTTGCCACGTCGAGGTCCTGGCTTCTTGTAGCCCAGGTGACGCCCTCAGCTCAGGCTCCGTGCCAGGCCGGGTGCTGACGGCGGCCTCGGGAGGGGGGTGCGTGTGGTTCTGTCACGCAGGCAGGGCGTGGGGAGTGCCCGTGGGTCATTCCTGTGACTGATGTGCCCGGCAGGCTGGGACCCACGTACCGGACCTTGGCGCTTTGAATTCAGGGACTGGAGCGGCCATCCTGGGCTTTGGGCCAGGAACCAACGTGAGACACTCACCTCGGTGGCTCTGGGAAGTGGCCTGAGTGGGGGTGGGGTGAAGGCCGGACCGTCTGACTGTGAGGACAGGACCCTGGGGGCCTGTCCCCTCCTGGCTGGCCTGCATTCGGCCACGCCTCCAGGCGTGTCGCCGGGGCTGGGAGCAGACAAGACCCTCAGGATGGCTGTGGATTCAGAGCCACGTGTTCCTGGGCGGCCGAGGGGACTGAGGCTCCAGGGAGGCCGGAGCGGAACGGGGGCAGCAGGGCCTTGAATGGTCAGAGGCTTGGAAGGCTGGTCACTGCCCCCTGGCCCCGCCCTGGCTCAGTCCGGCTGCTTCCCCGTCAGCGTCGTTCTCCTCGGGCTGTTGCTCTGTCCATGGCTGGCTAACCGTCCATGCCAGGCGGTGTGGGCAGAGAGGGCTCGGGCATCGGAGAAGAGGGCCTGACCAGCGGGTCTGGAGGTGCCCAGGAGGAACTCGTCCCCTGGGTCCGTTTGCAGTGGCCTCTGCCTAGGGCGTGAGCTGGCCAGTGCCCGTGCTGGGCTGCAGAGCCCCAGCTGCCCTTGGGTAATGGGGTGATGCATCCCTCAGACAGGGCAGTGGGGATAGCTGTGTTCGGGTCCACCCGGCGCCTGGTGAGCGCTCTGCAGGAGGTGCTCCTGATGCTTCGGGCTGGCCTGAGGGTCACAGCCAGGGCGCCCTCTGGGGCTGGGAGCCTGCCTGTCCTCCCTGCTGAGCCGGGGACCCTGTCTGTCATGCATCCTTCGGCCCGTCCTGGGAACACCCCCCGTTTCCCTCTTCCCTATCCTGGGCTGTGGGTGGGGAGGGGGTTGGGCGTGTTTGTGTGTGTGTGTGTGGCATCCAGGCAACGGCACAGACTTCCCTTGCCTGCCACCGCCCCACGCCCTGCACCACGTGGCGACTCGCTGGGCTGCATGGTAGCTGCGTGCCGGCCGTCATGGGCACTTCATTTGTTCAGCAAACAGATGGAAGCGGGTTTGATGGCCGGGCTTCCAGGATGAGCACAGCTCTGGTCCCGCCTGGGGCCCCTGTCCAGCTGTGGGGACAGCCGGGACTCTCCCTCGCGGGCCTCTCTGGGCCTGGGGCTGAGGGTTGAGCAGGACAGAGGGCCTCAGGGGTCTGGACCAGAGGCAGCTGGGGGAGCCCCGGGGCCCGGTGCTTGCTGAGTCGGCCGGCGGGCTCAGCGGTGACAGCCCTCCCCGCAGGGCGCCATGTTCTGGAAGTTTGACCTGCACACGAGCTCGCACCTGGACACGCTGCTGGAGCGGGAGGACCTGAGCCTGCCCGAGCTGCTGGACGAGGAGGACGTGCTGCAGGAGTGCAAGGTGGTCAACCGCAAGCTGCTGGACTTCCTGCTGCGGCCGCCGCACCTGCAGGCCATGGTGGCCTGGGTCACCCAGGAGCCGCCGGCCAGCGGCGAGGAGCGGCTGCGCTACAAGTGAGCTGCACGGCCCGTCCCCGGGGTCCCGGTGGGGCGAGGAGGCCGAGGCGGGGGCCGGGCTCCGTGGAAGCGTCTTGATTGTGGGGAGCAGCGGCTGGCCAGTCTTGTTTCAGTGTCCCCCCCCACCCCCCATCCTTTCTCCTGCGTCTTCTCCCATTGGGCTTTTGTCGAGATGAGTGTAGCATCCAGTGCAGTTGTGAGGAGGAATCAGAGCTCCCTGTCCCCCGCCTGCTCCCCCCCTCCGGCCCCCCATGGTGACTGAGCACCCTACAGCCCAGCGTCCCAGCGGGTGACGTCACGTGGCTTAGAGCAAGTCCTCTAGCTCCAGGCAGAGTCTTCTCACCGGTAGTTCTCTTGTAACGTTCCTCCTGCGGGGCATGAGTTGGATGACATGTGCCTGTGCCCAGCTGGTGCCAGGAGCAGAGTTGGCATGGCCCTGGGTGGCCACCGCCCTCCCTGCACACTCCTCTGCCCTTCTCTCCCACCCACCCCGTCACCCTCCGGGCACTGAGGGCCCTGGGTGTGCTGGGGCCAGGCTGGCAGGGCCCTGTTGGGGGCACTTCGGTCCGCCCTGGTCCACCGCCCTTCTCGGGCCCTGCACCGCCCATGCCTGGCACGGCTCCCTTCGGTTCGTCTTCCCTGGTCCCCGGTGCCGCCCTCTGCCCGGCCCCCACACCCCTGGGTGGTATGGTTCTCATCTCTGTGGTTTCTGTGCCTGTGGCCTGAGCCAGATGGTGTTGGGTGAGGGCTGCCCGTGCCCTTTGTAAAGTGGGAGTGATGTGGGTGCGGGGACCTGGCAGGGTCAGCAGACCCCTCTGACGTCCATGTGTCTGTCATATACCTGCTCCTTCCGGTGCTCTGACCTCAGGCCATCGTCCCCCTCCCAGCTTCCCCCCTCCTTTGAGTGTGTCCAGTGTCTCCAAGGACTGGGGTCTGGCTCACAGGAGCCGGAAACACTGAGGGAGCCTCCATTTCGCCGCCTGTGCCCTCTGGCCCCTGGGTGCTGCCCTGCTCCAAGGAGCCCAGGGGAGGAGGCACCCAAAGCGCCTCCAGCACACAGGGCGCCTCCAGCAGATTGTGGTCCCGCGGACAGGGCGGCCCACTGGGCAGGCGGCCCTCCAGCAGTGTATGGAGGGGGGAGGGGGGGCGTGTAGATCACCGGGCAGACTGTGAAGGGGAGGCTCCGGTGGTGACCGGGGCCAGGGCGCGCCCTGGGGACCAGCAGGTGGCTGCAGGAGGTGACCGCTCCCTGTGGGGTCAGGAGGGTGGGCACGCTGTGGGGTTCTGACAGGGAGGTGAGAATGGCGCTGCTGGCTCTCCCCCTTATCTGTTTCCCTCTCTGGATGTGACAGCCCCCTCCCCGCCCCCCAGGTACCCCAATGTGGCCTGCGAGATCCTGACCTCGGATGTGCCCCAAATCAATGACGCCCTGGGCGCCGACGAGTCCCTGCTGAACCGGCTCTACGGCTTCCTGCAGAGCAGCGGCTGCCTCAACCCGCTGCTGGCCAGCTTCTTCAGCAAGGTCATGGGCATCCTCATCAACCGCAAGACGGACCAGGTACCCGCCCGCCGACCTGCGCGCCCCCGCGGGCGGGGGGGGGGGGGGGGGGGCGGTCCCGCCGGCTGACGCGCCCCTGGGGGGGGGGGCGGTCCCGCCGGCTGACGCGCCGTGCCCGCAGCTCGTGTCCTTCCTGCGGAAGAAGGAGGACTTTGTGGACCTGCTGCTGCAGCACCTCGGCACCTCGGCCATCATGGACCTGCTGCTGCGGCTCCTCACCTGCGTGGAGCGGCCCCAGCTGCGGCAGGAAGTGGTCACCGTGAGCTCCGGGCGGGCGGGCGGGCGGGCGGGCGGGCGGGCCGGGAGGGGCGGGGCCGGGAGGGGCGGGGCCGGGAGGCGGGCCAGTGAGCGGAGCCGCCTTCTTTCTCACCCCAAGTGGCTCAACGAGGAGAAGATCGTCCAGCGGCTCATCGAGCAGATCCACCCGTCCAAGGATGACAATGTGAGTGTCCCAGACACACCGCCCTCCCGAGGGGGGTGAGGAGAAGAGGCGTTGGGAGCCGGGTGCCCATCTCCCCGCTCCCTGGCGTGGTGGCGGAGCAGAACGGGGTTTACCCACAGGATGTTTCCAGCCCGGAAGTTGGCACAGCCTCCCTTGAGCCAGCAGGTCTGGTGAGAGGCCTCTGTGTCCCGGCGCTGTCCCAGCATCCTCGCTGCTGCCCTCCCCGGGCCGCTCCCCTCCCCCCAGCAGGTGGTCAGCACCCAGGGCCGGCCTGTCCCCGTCCCGGGAGGGTGGCGGCCGTCCAGCCTTGGTGGCAGAGGGACAGGGTGCCCACTGTCCCGGGTCCAGGCTGCCTGTGGGTCCGGGTCTGTGGGTCCTGGGTGTCTGCCCATGTGCTGGTCTTGCGTGGCCTTTCTGGCAGCAGCTCTATGGAGACTGAGTCACGTGCTCTGCCCACCTGTTCCTCACGTGGACTCGGTGCCCCGTGTGCTCAGAGGGGCAGCTGTCACCGAGCCGGTGTGTGCCGCTCCGGAAGCGTGACCCTGGGGACCCTGTGCCCGTCGGCGGCCCCCATTCCCCTCGTGTGCCCAGCCCCTGGCAGCACCGGTCCGCCTCCTGTCTCTGGGTTTGCCCTTCTGCGTGGTTCATATACATGCAGTCACACGTGTGGTCCACGGCTGGCCTTGGCCTGAGCACCGTGTCCTGTGTGCATCCGTGTTGTAGCGTGTCGGTGCTTCATCCCTGGCTAAGGCCGAGGATCGCTCTGCTCAGTGGGTGGATGCCCCTTTGGCCATGACGGGCGCAGGGCTTCTGTGGACGTCTCCTTCTCCAGGAAGCCTTCCTGGGTTTCCTCCTTTCTCTGCCGTCTCTCCCCTCCAGTGTTTGGTGTCTGGAGCTTCGGTCCTTGTGTCCCTGTGCCTGTGCCATTCTCCTCCCCGTTCCTAAGGGCCGGGGCCAGATGGCCAACTCATGGGGGTGCAGACACTGGGCCGTGGGGGCCTGGCAGCCAGCCTGGTCCTCAGCGCTCTGCTCTCTCTGCTCCCTGCCTGCCCCCCCCCCCCACCCCCCAGCAACATTCCAACGCGTCGCAGTCCCTGTGCGACATCATCCGCCTGAGCCGGGAGCAGGTGATCCAGGTCCAGGACAGCCCGGAGCCCGACCAGCTGCTGGCCACCCTGGAGAGGTGGGTTTGCGGGAGCACTGGCCCTGGGGGGATGCCGGCCTGGGAGCCTGGGTCCAGCCCGTGACCCTGACCCTGACCCCCCTGCCCAGGCAGGAGACGATTGAGCAGCTGCTGAGTAACATGCTGGAGGGCCAGCTGAACCCGTCCGTGCTCGTCAACGGGGTCCAGGTGCTGCTGACGCTGCTGGAGCCCCAGCGGCCACGGTGAGGGCCCCGCTCTGCGGCGCCCGGAGGGCTCCTCCCGTCCCCACCGCCAGCCGGACACCGGCCACGTCAGCTGCCACGGCTTCCTGCTGGCGTCCCCGCCCAGGGCCCCTCGGGCGTCACTGTCCAGCACGCAGTGGGGCTTCCACCCTAGGGCCCCCAGGCCTGGTGCCTCCCTCAGGCCGCCTCGTGTCCTCGCAGCCCCTCACTCCTCTCCTGGGGTGCTCGCACGCGTGCGTGTGCACCGGCTGTCCGGGCCGCTCACTGCCTCCGCCCTGCCTGCTGCAGGTCCGAGTCCGTGATCGTGAACAACTTCTTCAGCAGCGTGGACGGGCAGCTGGAGCTGCTGGGCCAGGCCACGCTGGACAGCCCCGTGTCCAGCATGGGCGCCCTGCACGCCCTGCGCCCGCGGCTCAGCCGTTTCCACCAGCTCCTGTTCGAGCCGCTGGAGGTGGGCTGGGCGGCCCGGGGTGGCGGGAGGGTGCTCCTCGGCCCCGGGCAGCCGAGGCCAGGAACGGAGCCGCCTCTGTGTCTGCAGCTGGAGACCCTGCGCACGACGTGTGGGGTCCTGGACCCGCCTCTGGGCAACACACGGCTGCACGTGGTCAAGCTGCTGGCCAGCGCCCTGAGCGCCAACGACGCGGCCCTGACCCAGGAGCTCCTGGCACTGGACGTGCCCAACACCATGCTGGTGCGGGGGCAGGGCCGGGGCGGGGGGCGGGGGGGGTAGGGGGGCCTCGGGGGGTCTCCATGCCAGCCCGCACCTCCCCTCCCCCTCAGGACCTCTTCTTCCACTACGTGTTCAACAACTTCCTGCACACGCAAGTGGAGGCGTGCGTGAGCACCATGCTGAGCGCCGGGCCCCCTGCCGACGGCAGCGTGGAGACGCCCGCCCCCAACCTCGGCGTGAAACACGTGCGCAGGGCCTTGGGGTCCCCTCCCCTCCCCCAGGCTGGGCTCCGCCCCCGTCTGTCCCCGCCTGTCCTGGAGCCCTGCTTGGTGTGGCTTCCCATCCTGGGGGTGGGGCCGCAGACTGGGGGAGAGGGGGCGACGGGAGTGAGGGACAGTGAGCTCAGGAGGGGGGTGTCCTGGGAAGCACGTCCCCCGGGTGGCGGCTGCCGGGCCCTCAGAGGAGCGTTCGGCGGGAGCTGGGGTTTGCCGTCCGGAGGGACGGGGCTCGGACAGGCCGCGGTGTTTGAGGAGCCGAGTGGGCTCGCCGGGGAGGGGCAGGCTGTGTGGATGGAGCGCTGTCCGTTCCGGAGGGAGCAGCGGGGGCCGCCTCGGCCCCGGCTGGTCTGCGGGTGGCGCTGTGACTGCTGGTCCCCCACAGCTGCTGCAGCAGTGCCGCCTGGTGGAGCGCATCCTGGCGTCCTGGGAGGAGAACGAGCGTGTGCAGTGAGTGTCCCTCCGCCGTCCTTCCGGGTGGGCGTGGCCGGGCGGCCAGTGTCCAGCTCCGGCCTCCCCCCAGGTCCGCAGGCGGCCCGCGGAAAGGCTACATGGGCCACCTGACGAGGATGGCCAACGCCCTGGTGCAGAGCGCCGAGAAGGGGCCCAACGCCGAGCAGCTGGGGCAGCTGCTGAAGGAGATGTCGGCGGAGCAGCAGGAGCAGTGGGAGGCCTTCGTGTCGGGACCCCTGGCCGAGACCAACAAGAAGAACATGGTGGACCTGGTGAGGCCCAGCTTCCCGCTTCCGCAGTGCCCGCGCCCGGTCCCACGGACAGGCCCTCACCGCCCCGCTCCCCCAGGTGAACACGCACCACCTGCACTCCTCCAGCGACGACGACGATGAGCGGCTCAAGGAGTTCAGCTTCCCCGAGGAGGCCGTGCTGCAGCAGGTGGGGCTCCGGGCTGGCCCGCCGCCCTGCCCCGCCGCCTGTGTCCTCTGTCCTCCCGCCCTGACCATCCCCCTCCTCCCGCCCTGACCATCCCCGTCCTCCCGCCGCCCTGACCATCCCCGCCCTCCCGCCCTGACCATCCCCGTCCTCCCGCCCTGACCATCCCCGCGCTCCCGCCCTGACCATCCCCGCCCTCCCGCCCTGACCATCCCCGTCCTCCCGCCCTGACCATCCCCGTCCTCCCGCCCTGACCATCCCCGCCCTCCCGCCCTGACCATCCCCGTCCTCCCGCCCTGACCATCCCCGTCCTCCCGCCCTGACCATCCCCGTCCTCCCGCCCTGACCATCCCCGCGCTCCCGCCCTGACCATCCCCGCGCTCCCGCCCTGACCATCCCCGCGCTCCCGCCCTGACCATCCCCCTCCTCCAGCCCTGACCATCCCCGTCCTCCCGCCCTGACCATCCCCGCTCTCCCGCCCTGACCATCCCCGCACTCCCGCCCTGACCATCCCCGCTCTCCCGCCCTGACCATCCCCGTCCTCCCGCCCTGACCATCCCCGTCCTCCCGCCCTGACCATCCCCGTCCTCCCGCCCTGACCATCCCCGCCCTCCCGCCCTGACCATCCCCGTCCTCCCGCCCTGACCATCCCCGTCCTCCCGCCCTGACCATCCCTGTCCTCCCGCCCCCCTGACCATCCCCGCGCTCCCGCCCTGACCATCCCCGTCCTCCCGCCCTGACCATCCCCGTCTTCCTGCCCTGACCATCCCCGCGCTCCCGCCCTGACCATCCCCGCGCTCCCACCCTGACTGCCCTGACCTCCCGCCCTGACCATCCCCGTCTTCCCTCCCTGACCATCCCCGTCCTCCCGCCCTGACCATCCCCGTCCTCCCGCCCTGACCATCCCCATCCTCCCGCCCTGACCATCCCCGCGCTCCCACCCTGACTGCCCTGACCTCCCGCCCTGACCATCCCCGTCTTCCCTCCCTGACCATCCCCGTCCTCCCGCCCTGACCATCCCCGTCCTCCCGCCCTGACCATCCCCGTCCTCCCGCCCTGACCATCCCCGTCCTCCCGCCCTGACCATCCCCGTCCTCCCGCCCTGACCATCCCCGTCTTCCTGCCCTGACCATCCCCGCGCTCCCACCCTGACTGCCCTGACCTCCCGCCCTGACCATCCCCGTCCTCCCGCCCTGACCATCCCCCTCCTCCCGCCCTGACCATCCCTGTCCTCCCGCCCTGACTGCCCTGACCTCCCGCCCTGACCATCCCCGCCCTCCCGCCCTGACCATCCCTGTCCTCCCGCCCTGACCATCCCCCTCCTCCCGCCCTGACCATCCCCGCCCTCCCGCCCTGACCATCCCTGTCCTCCCGCCCCCCTGACCATCCCCGTCCTCCCGCCCTGACTGCCCTGACCTCCCGCCCTGACCGCCCTCCTGCAGGCCTTCATGGATTTCCAGATGCAGCGCATGACCTCGGCCTTCATTGACCACTTCGGCTTCAACGACGAGGAGTTCGGGGAGCAGGAGGAGAGTGTGAAGTGAGTGTGCCGCCGTCGGAGGCTGCCTGCGCGGCCTCTGCCCTCCTCCCCGGGCCCCCCTGGTCTGGTCGCTGGGAGGCGGGGGTGGGCCACCGGGCCCTCCAGAGGCTGCTCAGTGGCCGGTTCTGCGTGTCGGTGTTGGTGGCGGAAGCACCTAAAAACCGCCTCTGGGTGTGGTCGTGAGCGTCTTCCCGTCTCCCCAACGTTCCGCCACGGCACCTGCGCGTTCAGTCAGAGGAATGCCAGTTGACGTGTAAGCTGTATGGGCAGACCCGTGACAGCACCTCATAGCGACGGGCAGGAGTGGCCGGGGCCCCTGAGTCTGGTCCTGCTACTGTCCTGGCCCAGTGTCCAGGGCACCCGGGGCTGCGTGGCCCCGAGGATAGTGCCCGCCGAGCGGGAGAAAGCCCTGGGTTCAGGGACAGGCAGGCGGGCACCGCTGAGACAGGGTTCCTGCTCCGCCCGTCCCCTCGGGCACCTGTGTGAGGCGGGCAGGAGTGAGGGCAGGACGTCAGCTCTGCCCACATCCACACGGGGGCCGGCGCCGCGCAGGGAGTGGGAGCCAGGGGGCCGATGGCAGAGGTGCAGCTGCGGGAAGCGGGTAGCGAGGGCACATGCGTGCAGGGAGGAGCGGCAGGAGCAGCCTGTCCCGCATCAGACTCAGCCTCCTCACCCCCCGCTTCTCCCCAGCGCGCCTTTCGACAAGACCGCCAACATCACCTTCTCCCTCAACGCCGACGACGAGAACGTGAGTGGCCCCCGTGCCCTGGGGGTGGGGCTGTGGGCAGTGCCGCCCACCCACCTGCCCCCTGCCCCCTGCCCCCGCAGCCCAACACCAACCTGCTGGAGATCTGCTACAAGGACCGCATCCAGCAGTTTGATGACGAGGAAGAGGAGGAGGAGGAGGAGGGCCAGGGCTCTGGGGAGTCCGACGGGGAGGACGGCGCCTGGCAGGGCAGCCCGCTGGCCAGGGGGGCCCGCCTGGGCCCGCCCCCAGGTGTGCGGTGAGTCCGCCCGCCTCCTGCTCCGGGCCTGGTGGCTTCGAGGGGGCTGCGGGGCCCACGGGGGCAGTTCCCGTCGGCTCGGGGGAGAAGCCTGTGGGAACGGGGCGTGTGTGTGGGGCCTCTGGGCCCTGAGGGCTGGGAGCCCCGCTCTGAGCTCCAGCAGGAGCCGGGCCGGCTCTTTGTGGCTGTAGCTCAAGGGGCTCCTTCGGGTGCAGCTGATGCAGGTGCGTCTGCAGCCAGCACCTCCCTCCCCAGGGACTGTGCTCTCAGCGCGCAGCGCTCAGGCAGGGGTCCCCAAAAGGTGGCTGTTCCACCGGCTGCCCTCCCCCCGTTTCAGTAACAGGACAGGTGATGATGGTCCCTTCCTCAGGTCAGGTGTCGGGACCTGTGACCAGGTCTTTGTGCGACATTGCGCTGTTTTCCTCCCTACGGGCTGCCCGGGGCTTGTGGGAGCCAGAGGGTTTTCCTTCCTGACGGCGTGGAAGGAACATGCAGGCGCGGGTGAATCCTGAGGTTTGGCCTGTGGGCACCCGTCTGCCATGTGGAACCATCCCTGTCCCCCTGCCGGCTGCTGCCTGCCCTCCCAGGGGGGACGCTGCCCAGACCCCTGCTGGGAAGGCGGGTGTGGCGTTCTGTGCCGGGGCCATTGCCGTGGGGTGCCCCCTGGCCCGCCCAGGGGTGCCGCTGGGTGAGCAGCCAAGGCCCAGGTCGTGGTCACCATGGCTTCCTAAGAGGTGCCAGCCTTAGCCTCACGTTCGGGTTTGGTCTCTTCTGAGCGACGGGCAGGTCCACCTCATTCCTGGCTGGTGGGCAGCCCCGGGCCAGCAGCCTGCTGAGGGGCCTGTCCCTTCCCCAGGACGGGGCCATGGACTGCGTGAGGGTGTGCCTGCCCCGTCCTGGCCCGCCGACGGCCGTCCGGGTCCCTGTGGTGTGCGGTGGGTGTGAGGCAGGTGTGCGCTGCCGTCTCGCTCAGGTTGTGTTGATGGTACGGGACCCCTTGGGATTCCTGGGAATTTGGGGATCTGCTTGTCAGTTTCAGCAAGGGCCTGGGGCGTTGTCTGTCTCTCCTGGCCCCTGCGGGTGCGGTGTGTCTCCCTGAGTTTGGGTATTTTTAGCTTCCAGCAGCGTTTTGAAGTTTTCAGAGCGTCTGTTTTTATTTCTTTTGTTGAATTGATTCCTAAGTGTTACAATCTCCTCAACGCCCCGGTGAGTGGGATTGTCGCTAGTCGCTGAGGGGTAACAAGGGGATAGATAGGCGGTGGCTGTGGGCATCGGCCCGCCTCGCGCGCCCTCTGGGAACGCCCACCCCGCAGCACTTCCTGCCTGGAGTACAGGCGCCCCCTGCCGTCGGGTTACTCCTTCCTTCCGGCCCGGACGGCGGAGCAGGTGTGGGGCGTCTGGTTCCTGATGTTGGGGGACGGGTGGAGCTCCCCCGGTTGGAGAAGCCCTCCTGTCCCCGTTGGCCGGGCCTGGAGTCTGATTTCAAGGAGAGCAGCGCCCTCCTTCCGCGGTGCTCGGCATCTGCTCCACCGCCCCGTCCGTGGGCGGGGTGGCCGGGGCCTTGGTCTGCGTCCGTCACCCAGCAGTGTTCTAGGAGCAGCTGCACGTGCTCACGCGTGCTCAGCGGTGACAAGAGTCCCTCCCCGCCCCTGGCCGGTTTGGCCCCTGGGCTGAAGGGTCCTGGTTTTGATTCCAGTCCAGGGCACACACCTCCGTTACAGGCTCAGGCCCTGGTCCAGTCCGGGGTGTGCGGGAGGCAACCAGTTGATGTGTCTCTCTTGCACTGTGTCCCCCCACACTTCTGCTCTCTCCATGTCAATGGGCAGACATCCTCGGGTGAGGATTAACAACAACCAGGAGCCCCCGAGTGAGATGCCCTGTGCTGGGAGGGTCTGTGAGGGAGGCTGGGGCCTGCCAGCCCTTGATCAGCAGGAACTTCCCCCATCCTTGTGTTACCCTTCAATGTGGGGGGGCAGCCTTGAGGGTGGGGGGTGGGGGGTGAGGGGGTTGGGAGTGGGGATGGGCACGCTTCCCGTTGTCCTCCCTGCACCAACAGCTCATCTGGTTTCTGGGGCAGGAGCGGAGGCAGCACAGATAGCGAGGACGAGGAGGAGGAAGAGGAGGAGGAGGACGGCGAGGAGGACGGCCAGGGGGCCCACGATAGGGCCGGGCCCCCCTCTGACCCCCACCCTGGCCCCCAGCCTCCTGGTGAGTGACCACGCGGTGGGGTCCGGTGGACACAGCGTCTGCCTGCCCTGCTCACTGCCGCCTGCTCTCTCCCAGGCACCAGCCGGGCAGCCGCCCCTGACCCAGTGCCTCCAGACACCCCGGCCGCACCCCCAGACTCTGGGGAGAAGGAGCCGCGCCCTGGGGCCCCTGCCCCTCTGGGGCCGGTCGCTGTGCCCCAGGACCTCCCCGCCCCAAGCCCAGCCGACCCCGAGGCCCCAGGCACTCTGCAGCTCAGGTGAGGCCGAGGGCCGGGCTGGGGGCGGCTCCGTCTGGTTCGCAGGCTCCAGCCAACCGCCGCCCCTTGGCTGCTTCCCCCTCCAGGTCCCAAGACCCCGCCCCCCCCTCAGCACCTCAGGAAGCCTCCGATGGCGATGGCGGCGGCCGAGTAGCGGAGCCCTCAGGTCAGCCTGTCCCCCGCCCCCTGCCCCCGCCTCCCCACGCTGCCCCCGGCCTGCACCCGCTGCTCAGGCTGTCCCTCTGTCTTCCCCAGCCCCCTGCCAGGCCTTGGTCAGCGTCAAGGACCTCCAGGCCACCATCCGAAGGACAAGCTCCACCCCCAGCTCCTTGGACAGGTGACCTGCGGGCAGTTTCTGGGGAGCGTGTGGGGGTGAATGAAGCCCGGCTTCGGGGTGGCTGCTGCTCCGGAGCGGCTCCAGGGCCCTGTGCCGGGTCCACAGGACAGGACCGTGCTGCCCAGGGCCTCTGCCCACGCTGCCCTCCGGCTCTCGGGAGCCCCGTGGGCGGGAGGGGCCGAGGGGAAGGGGCACGCAGACGGTGTCCGATGAGGACTTCCTGCCCAGCGGCCCAGGTCTGCGGGCGGGGTCAGGGCTGCGGGCGAGGGCCTACGGCTGGGCGTGAGTGCCTGACCCCGCCTCCCCACAGCGCAACCAGAGACCCTGCTACCTCTGTCCCAGCCCTTGGGGCCCCCCAGCTCCCCCAGACCATGGAGAAGGAGAAGAGCCCAGAGCCCATGGGGTGAGTGTGGGGTGGCCATGGCGGGGGCGGGGGGGCCTGGGGGGAGGCTCTGACCTCCTGTGTGCCCTCTCCCCACAGTGCCCAGGCCCTCCAGCTGCCCCCGGTGCCCAACGGCTCCGCCCAGGGCGGCCCGGCGGCCCCAGGCGCCCAGTGAGTCGCAGGCCAGGGCTGCGGGGGGGGGTGCAGTGGCCCGCGGCTCCTCACCCCTCTCCCTCTTGGTTCCCAGGTAGCTGCCTGGTTCCGGTGATGGCGGCCAAACCCTCGTCCACTGCGCGGGTCCTGCCCTGGCGGGGTCAGGGCGGGTCCCGTGAAGGCCTGTTGCCCCATCAGCCCATCCCGTCTCACCCCCACCCCGCTCTCTCCTCTGGACTCCCAGGAGCTGGCGCCAGGGAGACAGGCCCCACCCACCCCCATTTGCACTGAGAAAAAAAAGATGGAGTTTTATCTCCTTGAATAAAGATATAGAGTCGAGTAGAAAGCAAGGAGGAAAGAGCTAGAGAGAGAGAGAGGCCTATATTCTATTTTACATGTACGTCCGGGAGGAGAGGGCGGAGAGCCAGATGGAGCCAGGCCGGGGCAGGTGGGGGACCACCCCTTCCCAGCGGGGCTGCGTTGGGGTCCCTGAGGCACCGCCCGCCCCCCACCCCTGTGGTTCCCATGCCCACACCCACACTCGGCCGCCAGCTCAGGTCCACCTGGGGGCCGAGGGGGCCGTGCCTTCGCCCCGCCCCACGCCCCAGGCCCTGCACTTCCCCGGGCGGGCCGGAGCCCGTCTCTCCGGTGACATTCCCACGAGGCCCTGACACACGAGACCCCTGCGCCTCCCACAGACCCTGGGCGGGGCTTTGGGGGGTGTCCAGCTGGGGTCCCCCTCCAGTGCCTGAGGGTCTGGGTTCCAGCCCAGTTGCCAAGTGCCCTTGACCCAGCGCCCTCTCAGGCCGCGTGAGTATGTGTGGGTGCCCAGCTGTTTCATACTCAACTATAAATGAATGAATAAAGGAGACAGTTTAAGACGCTGCTGCTCAGACCTGGAGTTCTGGGGGGGCGGGAGGGGAGCGCCCTGAGCATCCCCCGGACTCGCCCGGCCTGGTCTCCAGAGCCGTGGCCGGGCCCCCTCAGTCACCCAGCCTCACGTGTCCACTGGTGAGCGCCCTCTGTCCAGCCTCGGGTGGGAGGTGGGGGCAGGAGGTGACCCAGGAAACGCGGCTAGCCTCTCGGTGGTGCCTGCGGGGGAGGGAGACGGGGGAGGTCAGTGCAAGAACAGGCCAGGCCGGGCCGGTTCGGTTTGGCTTATTCGACAGAGCCTCTGCCTGCGGGTGGAAGGACCGGGTTCGATTCCCGTCAAGGGCACGGACCTCGGTTGCAAGCTCCTCCCTGGTCCAGGCCTGGTCTGGGCTCCTGCAAGAGGCAATTGATGGATGAGTTTTTCTCACATGGATGCTTCTCTCTGTCTCTCCCTCTCTCCCCCACTGTCCCTAAAATCAGTGGGTTAAGAAAAAAAACAGCCATTTCAGCCCTGGGGTGTGGCTCCCTAGGAGTGTCATTCCTACCGCAATGGGGTGGGCAACAGGAGGCAGCCTGTCAGGGTATTCTCCTCTCTCTCCCTCTCTCTCTTTCTAAAACCAATAAAGTTCTTAAAAGAAATCAACCATTCATTTTTTTGTTAATCCTCACCCGAGGACATTTTCCCATTGATTTTTAGAGAGAGTGGGAGGGGGAGACTGAGAGGAACATCGAAGCTGGGAGAGAGACACATGGGAGCTGTGCTTCTGGGCCCCCCAGGGCCGCGGCCCCGGGCTGGGGGTGAGCTCCAGGGCAGGTCTGGTTGTCCTTGGCATTTGTTAGGTCATCAAGTGTTGGTGTGGGGGCGCTGGGGGAGGGAGAAGTGGGTCCTCCATCGGCCACTAGGTGAAGGCGCCCCATCCCCAGGTGAAGGAGGGCGGGGCCTGGCAGCAGTCCAGGCTGAGGGTGAGGAGGGGCCCCTGCCAGGCAGAGCCGCCCCTGGGCGGGCAACATTGCCCAGCGCTGAGTCAGGCCCGGAGTCCACCCACAGGACGGACGCTGGCCGCCGGGCTGCCCGGTTAACTGGTTAACGAGTAACCGCTTGCCGTTGCTCCACCCCCAAAGCCATTGGTGCCGTGTACTGGCCACTCTGCGGGCGGGTGTCCCAGGCGAACATGGGCATCCGGAACGAGGTGCTGTCCCCTATCCTCAGCCCTAGGGAGAGGCCCTGAGTGTGGGAGGGGCTGGGCTGGCCTCCCGGAGACCTCAGTAGACTAAGGAATTGAGGGTCATGGCCTCCCCAGAGGCTGGGTTCCAGGGGGCTGGATGTCCAGTGGGCCTTAAGTGGGGGTGGGGTTGGGTGGGAACCCCGAGACCCGGCCAGATGGGGCCTGTCCTGGGGGACCCCAGTGGGGGTTGGGTGGGAGCCCCGAGACCCCAGTCCTGGCCAGGGCTGGGGGTGGCCGGAGCCGCCTCCCCGGCTGAGCCGCGCCTTGTCCGGACGCAGCCGCACCCGGCCAGCCTGAGCCCCTTCCTCCTCACCTGCACCACCTACTTCCTCCTCTGGATCCCTGAGGACCCGCCGTCCTGGCTGGGCGCCCTGGTCAAGTGCCTGCCGGTGCTGAGCCTGGCGGGGCTCCTGCGGGCACACCCGGGCCCCAGCGGGAGCTACAGCCTTCGCCTGCAGGCGGCCCTGCTCTTCTCGGCCCTCGGGGACGCCTTCCTCATCTGGCCCGACCTCTTCCTCCACGGTGAGCAGGGGAGCGGCCGCCCTGCCCCTCTCCGACCCCCCAGGGCCCCGGGTGCAGGGCCGGCTCCCTGGTGGCCGCTGCTGGGAGCCGGGGCGAGCCAGCACCCCCCGCCTCAGGGCGCTCAGCCTGGCCTGAGCAGGGGTGAGTGGGGGCGTGGGGAGGGGTGGGGTTCCCATGTCACAGGTTTAAGGACAGCCTCATAGAGAAGGGGGTGCCGGAACGGGGGTGGTCTAGGCCCCTGGCTGGCAAACTCATTAGTCAACAGAGCCACATATCAACAGTACAACGATGGAAATTTCTTTGGAGAGCCACATTTAAAAATATATATGTTTTATTGATTTTACACAGAGAGGAATTAAGAGGGACAGAGAGTTAGAAACGTCGATGAGAGAGAAACACCGACCAGCTGCCTCCTGCACACCCCCCACTGGGGATGTGCCCACAACCAAGGTACATGCACTTGACCGGAATCGAACCCGGGACCTTTTGGTCCTCAGGCCAATGCTCTCTCCACTGAGCCAAACCGGTCCTGGTGAGGGAGCCACATTTTTAAAACTTTAACTATATAGGCAGGTACATTGTTATTAACTTAATGAGGGGACTCCTCAGCTGGCCTTTGCTAAAAACTCAAGGGGCCAAAGAGCCGCATGTGGCTCTTGAGCTGCAGTTTGCTGACCACGGGTCTAGGCAGAGGGACCGGCAGGTGCGAAGGCCCCGGGTGGGTGTGCCCGGGGTGCGGGTCCAGACAGACCACGCTGAAGCCCAGTGGGGAGCAGAGGACGGACGGACCAGGGACCGTGGGAGCTGGCAGGGGCGACGCACGGAAGCGGGTCTCACGGGTGCCCCACTCCCTGCCCTCCAGGTGTCCTCGCCTGTGCCACGGCCCACCTGTTCTACATCTGGGCCTTCGGGCTCAGCCCCCTGCGGCCCAGCCTCCTGCTGCCCGTGGTCCTGGCCTCGCTCCCGTTCTCCGGCCTCCTGCTGCTGCACCTCTCCTCCAGCCTGGTCCTGCCCCTGGCGGCCTACGCCCTGGCCCTGTCCACCATGCTGTGGCGCGGCCTGTGCCCCGGCCTCCTGCTGCCCGTCTTCCTGGGCTCGCTCCCGTTCTCCTTCCTCCTGCTGCAGCACCTCCCGCCCGACCTGGTCCTGCCCCTGTCGGCCTACGCCCTGGCCCTGGCCGCCATGCTCTGGCGCGGCCTGGCCCGGGGCGGCAGCGCCCGCTGGGGCGCCCTGCTCTTCGCCGCCTCCGACTGCCTGCTGTCCTGGCACACCTTCGTCCGGCCGCTGGCCCACGGCCGCCTGCTGATCATGGCCACCTACTACGCCGCCCAGCTGCTCATCGCCCTGCCCGCCTTCCAGAACCCCAAGCTCAAGACAGACTGACCAGGGGCCCTGACGGGCCGGCGTCCGCCCTCTCCCCTCCTGCAGGGCCCCGGGCCTTCCCGGGAGCCGCCCTTGGGGGCCGAGCCAGGCTCCCGTCTGCAGGCCTCCGTCCATCCGCCTGTGGGAACCGGTGCAGGATTCCGGAGGCACCGCCCGGTTCCGAGCACTTTCCTGGGTTCTGGTTGCGGGTTCCAGGCCCCTGAGCCGGGCCCGGGCGGGGCCTCCCCAGCCCTGCCCGTTCTGTGAGCTCCGGGCCCCCCGAGTCTGTGGGAAGCAGGGAGACTCGACAGTCTGTGAGGACGAAATTCCCGCTGAGGGGAGTTTGGCCAAAGGCGCTGGCCGGGGTTGTTCCGGGACCTTTCCAACAAACAGTCTGTGCACCTGCGGCCCCCCAGGTGTTCACTGGAACCCTAACGCCGGCCTCCGGGTGTCCTTGCTGAGAGGGCACTGCAGACACACCTGCCCCCAAGGTTCCTTCCCGTCTGATTGTGTCCGAAGGTCAGCTATCTCCTGCTGCTGCTGCAATAAAACCTGAGGAGGCTGTCTGGTCCCTCCAGCCCGGCCGCCCCTCAGTCTCTCTTTCTCAGCAAACGTGTCCGAGGTCATTCATCCTCGCCAGGCGGATGGTCAGCCCCGCCCGCGTCCACGGCCCCTCCCGCTGACCTTGACCTCTTTCCCTGTGGCCTGAACAAAGGGGACCAGGAAACAGCACCTCCTTTATTTGGGGAGGGGTGGGGGGAGGCATCACAACAGCAAAGGGTTGTGACTTTTTAAAGAGAGGAAGGGAGAGGGTTAGAAAGCTAGAAACATCGATGGGAGAAACATCGACCAGCTGCTTCCTGCACCCCCCCACCAGGGATGTGCCCACAGCCAATATACATGCCCTTGACTGGAATCGAACCCTGGACCCTTCAGTCTGCAGGCCGACGCTCTGTCTACTGAGCCAAACCAGTTTCTGTCAAAGGGTATTTCTTTTTTGGGGGGTAATTGCGACTGTATTTCCTCCTCTTTGAAAATATATATTTTTTATTAAGAGAGGGGGAGAGAGAAACATCAACGATGGGAGAGAATCCTGGATCGGCTGCCTCCTGCACGTCCCCTACTGGGGGTCAAGCCCACAACCCAGGCCTGTGCCCTGACTGGCATCGAACCTAGAACCCTTCAGTCCGAAGGCCGATACTCTATCCACTGAGCTACACCGGCCAGGTGTGCAGCCCCCTTGCTGAGGCTGGTCCTGCCACTCAGCCCCCAGCCGGGCAGGCCACTCATGGCCTGGTGTCCAGGGCACCTGGGGCTGCGGGGCCCTGAGGGAGGTGCCCGCTGAGCTGACCGGAAGAGCAGATAGCGAGGCCATGTGCGGGCAGGGAGGAGCGGCAGGAGCAGCCTGTCCCGCCTCAGCCTCGCAGCCTCCTCACCCCCCGCTTCTCCCCAGCGCGCCTTTCGACAAGACCGCCAACATCACCTTCTCCCTCCAAGCTGACGCCGACGAGAACGTGAGTGGCCCCCGTGCTCTGGGGGTGGGGCTGTGGGCAGTGCCGCCCACCCACCTGCCCCCTGCCCCCGCCCCCGCAGCCCAACACCAACCTGCTGGAGATCTGCTACAAGGACCGCATCCAGCAGTTTGATGACGAGGAAGAGGAGGAGGAGGAGGAGGGCCAGGGCTCTGGGGAGTCCGACGGGGAGGACGGCGCCTGGCAGGGCAGCCCGCTGGCCAGGGGGGCCCGCCTGGGCCCGCCCCCAGGTGTGCGGTGAGTCCGCCCGCCTCCTGCTCTGGGCCTGGTGGCATCGCGGGGGCTGCGGGGCCCGCGGGGGCAGTTCCCGTCGGCTTGGGGGAGAAACCTGTGGGAACGGGGCGTGTGTTTGTGGGGCCTCTGGGCCCTGAGGGCTGGGAGCCCGGCTCTGAGCTCCAGCAGGAGCCGGGCCCGGCTCTTTGTGGCTGTAGCTCAAGGGGCTCCTTCGGGTGCGGCTGATGCAGGTGTGTCTGCAGCCAGCACCTTCCTCCCCCGGACTGTGCTCTCAGGCCTCAGCGCTCAGGCTGGGGTCCCCAAAAGGCGGCCGATGGTCCCACTGGCCTCCCTCCCCCCCCGTTTCCGTAACACTGGCCAGTGTGGCTCAGTGGATAGGGTATCAGCCTCCAGACTGAAGGGTCCCGGGTTCGATTCCGGCCAAGGTCACATGTCCAGGCTGTTGGCTCGATCCCCAAAGGAGGGTGTGCAGGAGGCAGCCGATCCCTGAATCTCTCTTGTCATTGATGTTTCTCTCTCTGTCTCTCTCCCCCTCTGCCTTCCTCTCTCTGAAATAAATAAAAATATATATTTTTTAAAAATGATAGGTGATGATGGTGCCTTCCTCAGGCCGCGTGTCAGCTCCTTGCGGGACATTGCCTTTTTTCCCTCTTCATCCGGGTTGGCCCAGCGTCCTGCCCCGGAGCTTTCCGGAGGGAACAGCTCTGCCCTGGGAGGGCTTTCCCACCTTAATGAGGTGGAATGAGCAGGCGTGCCTGCCCGGGGTCCCCTTAGTCACCCAGCATCACGCGTGTGTCCGCTGCTCAGCCCTCCGCCCGGCATAGAGGGACCCTGCGCAGCCAGGGCTGCCCCTGCCCCCGCCCCCGCCCCCGCCCCTGCCCCTGCCCCGGGCCCTGCCCCTGCCCCTGCCCCTGCCCCCGCCCCGGCCCTGCCCCTGCCCCTGCCTCTGCCCCTGCCCCTGCCCCTGCCCCTGCTCCCGCCCCCGCCCCTGCCCCTGCCCCTGCCCCTGCTCCCGCCCCCGGCCCTGCCCCTGCCCCTGCCCCCGCCCCCGCCCCCGCCCCCGCCCCTGCCCCTGCCCCTGTCCCCGCGGTGGCACGGTGGGTGCTGGGAGGGGCCAGGGCGGCCGGGCTCTGGTGTGCCTTCCAGGGGGGACCAAGAGCCCTCCCCCAGGCCCGAAAGCCTTGGTCCTGGGCCCCCCGGGCTGCCCAGGCTGCGGCCCCAGGCTGCTGGTGACCTCGGAGGCCGCCTCATGGGCATTTGTTAGATCAGGAAGTGTTGGGGGGGGGGCAGGTGCAGGCCCCACAGGAGGGGGGCCAGTGCAGGGGGCCCGGGGGGCAGGGGCAGGGAGAAGGGGTTCCTCCCGGCCGCAGGGTGATGGTGGCCCGTCCCCTGGGGAAGGCGGGTGGGGCCTGGCTGGGCCCGGGGCTGCGAGGGGAATTGGCCCCCTCGGCCCACAGCGATGGAGGGCAGACCTGGCCCCCGGGGTCCCGGGCAGGGGCCTTCGGGGAGGGGGGACCCCCGCTTCGGGATGGGCGCCTTATCTGCGGGTGCCAGTCCGAGCCATCCCCGCGCTGTTATCAGCCCCAGAGTCCACAGGACGCTCCCCGGGTTAACGTGTAACCGCGCGCCCGCCCTCCACCCCCAAGGCCACCGCCGCCCCGGCTCCGGCCGCTCTGTCGGGGGGTCTCAGGCCGGCATGGACGTCCGGAAAGCGGGGCGGCCCCGCGGCCCCCACTCCTCCCCACACGTGAGAGCCCCCGAGTGCGGGAGGGGGGCTGGGCCGGGCCTGGAGCCCCGGGGACCCCCGTAGGCTGGAGGAATGGGGGGTATGGCCGCCCCGGAGGCTGGGTCCCAGGGGGCTGGATGTCCAGGGGGCCCTGAGTGGGGGTGGGGTGGGGTGGGAACCCCGGGACCCGGCCAGGTGGGGCCTGTCCTGGGGGACCCGAGTGGGGGTGGGAGCCCCGAGACCCCAGGGCTGGGGCTGAGCTGTGCCTTGTCCGGACGCAGCCGCACCTGGCCAGCCTGAGCCCCTTCCTCCTCACCTGCACCGCCTACTTCCTCCTCTGGATCCCCGAGGACCCGCCGTCCTGGCTGGGCGCCCTGGTCAAGTGCCTGCCCGTGCTGAGCCTGGTGGGGCTCCTGCGGGCACACCCGGGCCCCGGCGGGAGCTACAGCCTTCGCCTGCAGGCGGCCCTGCTCTTCTCGGCCCTCGGGGACGCCTTCCTCATCTGGCCCGACCTCTTCCTCCACGGTGAGCAGGGGAGCGGCCGCCCTGCCCCTCTCCGGCCCCCCGGTGGCCGCTGCCGGGAGCCGGGGCGAGCCCGGGCCTGGGGCCCCGCGGTGACCAGCACCCCCCGCCTCAGGGCGCTCAGCCTGGCCTGAGCAGGGGTGAGTGGTGGGCGTGGGATAGCTCATCGACCTGCAGACTCAAGGGTCATGGGTTCGATTCCAGTCAAGGGCACATGTCCAGGTTGTGGGCTCCATCCCCAGTGGGGGGCTTGCAGGAGGCAGCCGTTCAATGATTCTCTTTCATCATGGATGTTTCTATCTCTCTCTCTCTCTCTCCCTCTTCCTTCCTCTCTGAAATCAATAAAAATACATTAATGCCCTAACCGGTTTGGCTCAGTGGATAGAGCGTCGGCCTGCAGACTGAAAAGTCCCAGGTTCGATTCCGGTCAAGGGCATGTACCTTGGTTGTGGGCACATCCCCAGTAGGAGGTGTGCTGGAGACAGCTGATCGATATTTCTCTCTTATCAATGTTTCTAACTCTCTCTTCCTCTCTGTAAAAAATCAATAAAATATATATATATACACACACACACACACACACACACACACACCAAGATCTGGGAAAGTCTATTTTGAAGAAGTGGCGTTAGAAGTTTAAGTTTAAAAAATTAGGCTCTCAAAAGAAATTTCTTTTTAAAAATATATATTTTATTGATTTTTTTACAGAGAGGAAGGGAGAGGGATAGAGAGCCAGAAACATCAATGAGAAAGAAACATTGATTAGCTGCCTCCTGCACGCCCCCTACTGGGGATGTGCCCGCAACCAAGGTGCATGCCCTTGACCGGAATCGAACCTGGGACCCTTCAGTCTGCAGGCCAATACTGTATCCACTGAGCCACACCCGTTAGGACAAAAGAAATTTCAGTCCTTGTGCTGCTGATATTTGACTAATGAGTTTGCCGACCACAGCTCTAGGCAGAGGGACCAGCAGGTGCAAAGGTCCTGGGGTGGGTGTGCCCAGGGTCCAGACAGACCTGGTACTGAGGCCCATGGGGGGGCGGAGAAGATGGGGATCCAGGGACAGCTCTGAGCAGAGGAAAGACAGACCCTGGACAGCAAGGGCAGCGGAAGCGGGACCGCCAGGGGACGGGGGGAGCTGGCACGGGCGACGCAGGGCAGTGGGTCTCACCGGTGCCCACCCTCTGCCCCCAGGCGCCATGGCCTTCGGCGCGGCCCAGCTGCTGTACACCGGCACCTTCGGCTTCAGCCCCCTGCGGCCCGGCCTCCTGGTGCCCATCGCCCTGGCCTCGCTCCCGTTCTCCGGCCTCCTGCTGCAGCACCTCCCGCCCGCCCTGGTGCTGCCCCTGGCGGCCTACGCCCTGGCCCTGTCCGCCATGCTCTGGCGCGGCCTGGCCCGGGGCGGCAGCGCCCGCTGGGGCGCCCTGCTCTTCGCCGCCTCCGACTGCCTGCTGTCCTGGCACACCTTCGTCCGGCCGCTGGCCCACGGCCGCCTGCTGGTCATGGCCACCTACTACGCCGCCCAGCTGCTCATCGCCCTGTCCGCCTTCCAGAGCCCCAAGCTCAAGACCCACTGACCAGGGGCCCATCGCGATGGGCCGGCGTCCGCCCTCTCCCCTGCTGCAGGGCCCCGGGCCTTCCCGGGAGCCACCCTTGGGGGCCGAGCCAGGCTCCCGGGCTCCCGTCTACAGGCCTCGTCCATCCGCCTGTGGGAACCGGTGCAGGATTCCAGAGGCACCGCCGGGTTCCGAGCACTTTCCTGGGTTCCGGTTCCGGGTTCCAGGCCCCTCAGCCCTCCCTGCCTGCTCCTGGGAGCTCCGGGGCCTCCCAGTCCGCCTGCCCCTCCCTCTGGCCTTGACCTCTGTCCCCAGGGCCTGAGTAAAAGGAACCAGGAAACAGCATCTCCTTTATTTGGGAAAAGATGGGGGAGGGGGCGTGGTCACAGTCACAGCAAAAGGGTGTTTCTTCTTCCTCACCACAAAATTTCCGTTTCAAAACATCTGAGTTGTGCCGAAACCTGCGTGGCCCAGTAGACAGAGCGTCCGCCAGGTTCAATTCCGGTCGGGGGCATGTACCTTGGCTGCGGGCACATCCCCAGGAGGGGGTGTGCAGGAGGCAGCTGAGCGATGTTTCTGACTTTCTCTCTCCATTCCTCTCTGTGAAAATCAATGAAACATATATTAAAAAAACAAACATCCATGTTGTTACTGAAATCAGAGACAGAGGAAGGAAGAGGGAAACGTCCATGATGCGAGAGAACCGTGGATGGGCTGCCTCCAGCACGCCCCCCACTGGGGATGGAGCCGGGCGTGGGGCATGTGCCCTTGACTAGGAAGCAAACCAGTAACTTCTTGGTTCCGGAGTCAAGGCTTAACCACTGAGCCACACTGGCCAGGCAAAATTTTTCCTTTTTAAAAAAAGGTATTTTATTGGTTTTTACAAAGAGGAAGGGAGAGGGAGAGAGAGTTAGAAACATCGATGAGAGAGAAACATCAATCAGCTCCCTCCTGCACGCCCCCCACTGGGGATGTGCCCGCAACCAAGGCACATGCCCTTGACCGGAATCGAACCTGGGACCTTTCAGTCCGCAGGCCGACGCTCTTCCCATTGAGCCAAACCGGTTAGGGCTCATCATGGATGTTTCTATCTCTCTCTCCCTCTCCCTTCCTCTCTGAAAGCAATAAACAAACAAACAAATAAATAAATAAAAGTTAAAGAAAGAAAAAAGTGTAAATAAACGCAGCTCTGGCTTTATCAAGGACCCCGGGGTGGGGGGGAGTTTTGAGGAACTGAGATGGGGTCCCAGATGTCACCAGGATCCCCCCTTCCGCAGGCCGCCCTGAGTCCTGCTCTATTTCTCCCTCAGTCGGTGAGAGAAGGGATCCAGGACCCCCACCCGGACCCCCACCCGCACCTACACCCCCACCCCGGCCCCTGTATCCTCCTGCAACATGGCGGGGGAGGGGGCGGCCCTTCATTCCCTGGGTCCTCCGAGCCCGGCTGGGGGGAGGGGGGCGAAGGGAAGGGGGAGGGGGGAGGGGGGAGGCGGGGCTGGTTCCCAGCTCGGAGTTGCAGGGAGACCTGGTCCCACCCTGGGAATGGAGTGACTGACTGCCTGCAGACTGAAGGGTTGCGGGTTCGATTCCCGGCCAAAGGCACAGGCCCGGGTTGGGGGCTGCATCCTCCGTGGGGCCTGTGCAGGAGGCAGCCGGTCCATGATTCTCTCTCATCCGGATGTTTCTATCTCTTCCTCTCTGAAATCAATTTTTAAAAAAATCAACAAAACCCTCCTACCAAGGCGTGTCTGCGGTTCCTCTGTCTTTGGACACATAAGAACTGGAGGCAAAGAAATGTGGCCTGCCCTGACCGGAGTGGCACAGTGGATGGAGCGTCGGCCTGCGGACTGAAGGGTCCCGGGTTCGATTCCCATCGAGGGCATGGATCTTGGTTGGGGGCACATCCCAGTGGGGGGTGTGCAGGAGGCAGCTGATGGGTGTTTCTAACTCTCTCTCCCTCTCCCTTCCTCTCTGTAAAAAATCAATAAAATATTTTAAAAAGGAGAAGTCTGGAGCCAGGCGCCCCCAGGTAGAAGGAAAAAAAGAAAGAAAAAAAAAGACCTGGTCCCAGGTGAGGGCCAGCGGACGCAGTGCGCCTGCGCGGAACCCAGCCCGGGTCGGGGCCTCCCTGAACCGAACCCGCAGACCCGGGTCCCCATCAGCCCCAGGGTCCGGAGAGGACCGCCCTGCCGGCCCCCGCTGCTCCGCGGCGATGCTCAGAGGTTTGCAGGGTGAGCTCCGCCGGAGGGGTGCTCCTGCCAGAGGGGGTGCTCCCCCCGGAGGGGTGCTCCTGCCAGAGGGGGTGCTCCCCCCGGAGGGGTGCTCCCTCTGTAGGGGGTGCTCCCCCCGGAGGGGTGCTCCTGCCAGAGGGGGTGCTCCCCCCGGAGGGGTGCTCCCTCTGTAGGGGGTGCTCCCCCCGGAGGGGTGCTCCTGCAAGAGGGGGTGCTCCCCCCGGAGGGGTGCTCCTGCAAGAGGGGGTGCTCCCCCCGGAGGGGTGCTCCCCCGGAGGGGTGCTCCCTCTGTAGTGGGTGCTCCAGCCCGAGGGGTGCTCCTGCAATAGGGGGTGCTCCTGCAAGAGGGGGTGCTCCCGCTGGAGGGGATGCTCCCCCTGGAAGGGGGTGCTCCCGCCGGAGGGGGTGCTGGGTACTCGGGGCGGGGCCCGCGGCGGGGCAGCCGGTGCTGGAAGGACCTGCCGGACGCCCGGACCCGCAGGTGCAGAGACGGGGCGCCCGCACCCCAATGCACAGCCCGGGGCCCCTATCCCGCGCCCCCGCCCGCCCGCCGCTTCTCTGGGCAAAGGAGGGTCCAGAGGCCGAACCCCGGGCGGCAGGGCGGGCGGGGCGGGCGGGGCGGGCGCCGGGCCTCCACTTCCTCCTCCTCCCGCCCCGGACCTGTGGCCGCCGGGCGGGCGGGAGGGGAATGCCCGCTGTCCGGCCCCGCAGGTGCACCGGCCGCACTGGTCACCGGCCGAGCGCGCAGCGTCCCCGCGGGCATGGCCGGGGCTTGGGGGGGCCGCGGGGCCTGGGGGCGCCTGGTGCTGCTGGTGAGTGGGGCCCGGGAGGGGGGGGGGTCCAGGGCGGGTCTGAGGGTGGGGACTGGGGCCCCTGAACCGGGTCCTGAGGAAAAGGGGGAGGGTTCCCCGGGGAGAAAGCAGGTGTCCAGGTTCCGGGATTGTTGGGGAGTCTCACACCTGCGACTCAGGTGTGTCCTGTCCCGGGTGAGAGTGAATTCTGGTTAAAAGGCCCTGCATTCCCGGCCCCCAGCCCTCCTCCCTCAGACCCAGGAGCCCAGGCCCCCAGCCTCCTCCCTCAGACCCAGGAGCCCAGGCCCCCAGCCCCTCCTCCCTCAGACCCAGTAGCCCAGGCCCCCAGCCTCCTCCCTCAGACCCAGGAGCCCAGGCCCCCAGCCCTCCTCCCTCAGACCCAGGAGCCCAGGCCCCAGCCCTCCTCCCTCAGACCCGGGAGCCCAGGCCCCCAGCCTCCTCCCTCAGCCCCAGGAGCCCAGGCCCCCAGCCCTCCTCCCTCAGACCCAGGCCCCCAGCCTCAGACACCATCAGACCAGGTGTCTGGCCTCTGGTCCCCGGCCTGTCTCTCCCCAATTCCCAGTTTGTTGGTGACTTTTATTCTTTGCTTTTCATTATTATTATTTCATTATTATTATTATTATTATTAGCAGTGATAGTTGCTTGCTTTTCTGCTTCTGGTCGGCCTTGCTTTTGGGGAAGTGAAACCATCGCCTTATCGCTGGCCTGGCCTTCTCCCAGCGGGCGGAGGGCAGGTGTCCAGCCAGCTCCGTCCCTGCGCCCCGCCCCGCCCTCCCCACACCCCGCAGAGGCAGCTGGCCTTGGGGTGACCTTTGTCCGGGTGGGGCCTGGGGGAGGTGGCCCTTGCTCCCTATGTCCCCCCTGGCTGTACCTCTGTGGGGACTGGGCCGGGAGCCCCCAGTCTCACCCGGGCCTGGAGGGGGGGGGGCTCTGACTCTGCCCCCCGCCCCTCTCCCCCGTCCCCCAGGGCCTGTGCGTCTGGACCGGAGCCCGGACAGCGGGTGAGGGATCCTTGGCGAGTCCACCGCCCACCCAGCCAGATGGCACCTCCAGTCCACCTCCCACCCAGCCAGGTGGCACCTCCAGTCCACCTCCCACCCAGCCAGGTGGCACCTCCAGTCCACCTCCCACCCAGCCAGGCGGCACCTCCAGTCCACCTCCCACCCCGCCAGGTAGCACCTCCAGTCCACCTCCCACCCAGCCAGGTAGCACCTCCAGTCCACCGCCCACCCAGCCAGGTAGCACCTCCAGTCCACCTCCCACCCAGCCAGGTAGCACCTCCAGTCCACCTCCCACCCAGCCAGGTAGCACCTCCAGTCTCCTGCGGGAGTCTGCGGGAGGGAGGGGGGTCTCCATGGAGGGGGAGGGATCCCTGGCAGGCGCCGGAGGGAGGGTCTCGCTGGCCCCGGAGGGGGTTAGGGACCCAGCCTGGCCTCCTGTTCCCAGCACCAGACCCCGTGAGGAACCTGGCCGTGGTGAATCAGACCAACAGCTCCATCACTCTGCGCTGGGAGCCCCCGGACCCGAGCCCGGAGAACCTCACCTACCACATCCGGTGGGCCGGAGAGAAAGCCGAGAACAAGACCGGGAACACGACAGACGTCACGTACTCAGCAGAGGGACTCGAACCCGCGTCCCGCTATGTGTTTTCCGTGTGGGTGGAGGCAGGTGGAGCCGGCAGCAGCGAGGAGACCCTCAATGCCAGCACAGGTGAGAGCAGCCCCCGCTTCATCTGTTGTGTTGGTTGTTGGTGTGTGTTTGTGTGTGTGTGTGTGTGTGTGTTTAATAAAACTTTTTTTTTTAAACCCTAACCAGTGTGGCTCAGTGGTTAGAGAGTCGGCCTGCGGACTGAAGGGTCCCAGGTTCGATTCCGGTCAAGGGCATGTGCCTTGGTTGCGGGCACATCCCCAGCAGGGGGTGTGCAGGAGGCAACTGATCGATGTTTCTCTCTCATTCATGTTTCTAACTCTCTTTCCCTCCCCCTTTCTGTAAAAAATAAATAAGATATATATTTTTTAAAAAGGGGTTGTGTTTTGTTTTTTTTTAATATATTTTATTGATTTTTTGCAGAGAAGAAGGGAGAGGGATAGAGAGTTAGAAACATTGATGAGAGAAACATCGACCAGATGCCTCCTGCACACCCCCTGCTGGGGATGTGCTGGAAACCAAGATACATGCCCCTGACCGGAATCGAACCCGGGACCTTTCAGTCTGCAGACCGACGCTCTATCCACTGAGCCACACTGGTTTTGGCTAAAAAGAAAAGATTTTTAAAAATTTATTTATGATTAAATCCTCCCCCCAGGATATTTTTCCATGGATTTATATTGTTATTTTTAAAAAATATATTTCTTTATGGATGTCAGAGAGGAAGGGAGAGGGAGAGAAACATCAACGATGAGAAAGAATCATGGATCTGCTGCCTCCTGCTCGCCCCACACGGGGGATGGAGCCTGCAGCCCGGGCCTGTGCCCTTGGCCAGAATCGAACCCGGGACCCTTCAGGCCGATGGCCACTGAGCCAGCCCGGCTTGGCATCCTTGGTTTGCTTATCCTCACTTACCCTCACCCCAGGATGTTTCTTTTTATTCTTTACAATATGTTCTTCTTGTTTTACAGAGGAAGGGAAAGGGGGAGAGAGAGAGAAACATCAGTGATGAGAGAGAATCATGGATCGGCTGCCTCCTGCACGCCCCCCACTGGGGAATCCAGCCCACAACCCCGGCCTGTGCCCTGACCGGGAATCAAACCGTGACCTCCTGCTTCATCGGTCACCGCTCAACCACTGAGCCACTCTGGCCGGGCACGGCTGCCATTTTGGATGTGAGGGTCGAGCCCCCGCCCCAGGCTTCCTGGGCCCAGCGGGGAAGGAAGGAGGGCCTCCAGAGCCCACAGCTGACCCCCCTGCTGTCCCCTCCTCAGCCCCCAACCCCGTCCAGAACCTGACCGTGGAGAATCCGACCAACAGCTCCATCACCCTGCGCTGGGAGGCCCCGGACACTCAGGGCTACACCTACTGGGTCCGGTGGACGGGGGACGATGGCGAGAACGGGACCCAGAACACGACAGACGTCACGCACACGGCGCAGGGACTCGAACCCGCGTCCTCGTACCGGTTCTCCGTGTGGGCGGAGAGGCACGGAGTGTCCAGCGCTGAGCAGACCCAGGAGGCCTCCACAGGTGCCGCACCCCGTCCCATGGCGGGCTCCCCCCTCACACCCCCTGTCCTCCCCCCCGGAGTCAGGGCTGGGAGCTTTCTAGGCCACCATGCTGGTGGGGGACGGGGTGGGAGGGGGCTCTGCTTAGACCTCCTGGTTCCTAGGTGGCTGTACAACCACTGAGCCACACTGGCCGGGCATGGCTGCTAGATGGACGTGAGGGTCTAGCCCCCGCCCCAGGCTTCCTGGGCCCAGCGGGAAGGAAGGCCTGCTCACGGGGGGCCCAGAGCCCACAGCTGACCCCCCTGCTGTCCCCTCCTCAGCCCCCAACCCCGTCCAGAACCTGACTGTGGAGAATCCGACTAACAGCTCCATCAGCCTGCGCTGGGAGCCGCCCCTCGGCCCCAACCGGAGCTACACCTACTGGGTGGCGTGGACGGGGGACGGCGGTGACTCTGGGAACCGGAGCACAGCAGACACCAGTGTCACGGTGGACGGACTGGAACCCGGGTCCGCCTACGAGCTCGCCGTGTGGGTGGAGAACAGCAATGTCAGCAGCTCCCAGACCAATCTCAGCGTGGCCACAGGTGACGGGGGTGGGGGTGGGGGTGGGGGGCATTTGTTTTGTCCTCATTATCCTGGTGTGTTTCGTTTTTTTGTTTTCATTTTCTTTTTAAAAAATATATATTTTTATTGATCTCGGAGGGGAAGAGAGAGGAAGAGAGAGAAACATCAGTGATGAGAGAGAATCATGGATCGGCTGCCTCCTGCACGCCCCCCACTGGGGTTCGAGCCCACAACCCCGGCCTGTGCCCTGACCGGGAACTGAACCGTGTCCTCCTGGCTCATCGGTCACCGCTCAACCACTGAGCCACACTGGCCTGGCACGGCTGCCAGTTGGATGTGAGGGTCGAGCCCCCGCCCCAGGCTTCCTGGGCCCAGCGGGGAAGGAAGGAGGGCCTCCAGAGCCCACAGCTGACCCCCCTCCTGTCCCCTCCTCAGCCCCCAACCCCGTCCAGAACCTGACCGTGGAGAATCCGACCAACAGCTCCATCAGCCTGCGCTGGGAGGCCCCGGACACTCAGGGCTACACCTACTGGGTCCGGTGGACGGGGGACAATGACGAGGATGAGACCGAGACCCAGAACACGACAGACGTCACGCACACGGTGCAGGGACTCAAACCCGCGTCCTCGTACCGGTTCTCCGTGTGGGCGGAGAGGCACGGAGTGCCCAGCGCCGAGCGGACCCAGGAGGCCTCCACAGGTGCCGCACCCCGTCCCATGGCGGGCTCCCCCCTCTCCCCCCTGTCCTCCCCCCCGGAGTCAGGGCTGGGAGCTTTCTAGGTCACCATTCTGGTGGGGGACGGGGTGGGAGGGGGCTCTGCTTAGACCTCCTGGTTCCTAGGTGGCTGTACAACCACTGAGCCACACTGGCCGGGCATGGCTGCTAGATGGACGTGAGGGTCTAGCCCCCGCCCCAGGCTTCCTGGGCCCAGCGGGGAAGGAAGGCCTGCTCCTGGGGGTCCCAGAGCCCACAGCTGACCCCCCTGCTGTCCCCTCCTCAGCCCCCAACCCCGTCCAGAACCTGACCGTGGAGAATCCGACCAACAGCTCCATCAGCCTGCGCTGGGAGCCGCCCCTCGGCCCCAACCGGAGCTACACCTACTGGGTGGAGTGGACGGGTGGGACCCGGAGCACAGCAGACACCAGTGTCACGGTGGACGGACTGGAACCCGGGTCCGTTTACGAGCTCGCCGTGTGGGTGGAGAACAGCAATGTCAGCAGCTCCCGGACCCATCTCAGCGCGGCCACAGGTGACGGGGGTGGGGGTGGGGGTGGGGGTGGGGGGCATTTGTTTTGCCGTCATTGTCTTGTTTGTTTGTTTTTAATTGATTTTTTACAGAGAGGAAGAGTGAGGGATAGAATTATAAATATCGATGAGAAAGAAACATCGATCAGCTGCTTCCTGCACCCCCCCCACCCCCCCTCGCTGGGGATGGGCCCACAACCAAGGTACATGCCCTTGACCGGATTCGAACCAGTCCGCAGGCCGATGCTCTATCCACTGAGCCAAACCGGTTTCGACTGTTTTTTTTTTTAATATATTTTTATTGATCTCAGAGTGGAAGGGAAAGGGGGGGGGGAGAAAGAGAGAGAGAGAGAGAGAGAGAGAGAGAGAGAGAGAGAGAGAGGAAGAGAGAAACATCAATGATGAGAGAGAATCATGGATCGGCTGCCTCCTGCAGGCCCCCCATTGGGGATTAAGCCTGACACCCGGGCATGTCCCTGGCTGGGAATCCAAATGGGACCTCCTGGTTCATACATAGACGCTCAACCACGGAGCCAGGCTGGCTGGGCTATTTCTTGATTTTAGAGAGAGAAGGAAGGTGGAGGGGTGGTGGTGAGAGAGAGGGAGAGACATACTGATTTGTAGTTTCCCTGGATGCAGTCACTGGTTGATCCTTGTACGTGCCCTGACCGGGGATCGGACCCCAGCCTTGGCATAGTGGGTCGACTGGCGCTCTACCCACCGAGCCACCCGGCCAGGGCTGGGAAATGTGTCCGAACACTCTGGCTGCGCAGGGAGCAGGGACATGACTGTGCTGAGGGGACGAGGGGCGGGCAGACCTGACCCTCTCTCTGTTCCTCCTGCCAGTCCCCAGCGCAGTGACAGGTCTCAGGATCGGGGACCAGACCACCAGCTCCATCAGCCTGAGCTGGATGGCTCCCCAGGGCCCAGAGCACCCTCCCTACACCTACTGGGTCTCCTGGGCCCTGGAGGGCGGGGCTGCCGCTGGGCTCCAGAGCACCCCAGATACCGGGATCACCGTGGGCGCAATGGAAGCTGGGAGCCTGTACACCTTCGCTGTGTGGGCCCAGAGGAACGGGCTCAACAGCGGCAATAAGACCCTCACGGGGGCCACAGGTGAGACCCCGTCCAGGTCTGGGCCCAGCACTCCGGGGACTGGTGGGGAGAAGGAGTCGTGATGGGGGTGTGTTTCAACATGGAAATAATTTTATGGTTGGGTTCACCACAACATGAGGAACTGTATCAAAGGGTAAATATTTTATATGCAGAAAGTCTTATGTATATTTTATTGTTTTTTTGTGTGTTTTTTTTTTTGTTTTTTTTCAGAGAGGAAGGGAGAGGGATAGAGAGCTAGAAAATTCAATGAGAGAGAAACAGCCATCAGCTGCCTCCTGCGCACCCCCCACTGGGGATGTGCCCGAAACCAAGGCACATGCCTCTGATTGGAATTGAACCCAGGACCCCAACGCTCTATCCACTGAGCCAAACCCGTTTCGGCTGGTTTGTTTTTGAATATATTTTTATGAATCTCAGAGTGGAAGGGTGAGAGAGAAAGAGAGAGAGGGAGAGAGAGAAACATCAATGATGAAAGAGAATCATGGATCGGCTGCCTCCTGCAGGCCCCACACCAGGGATCAGAAGCCTGACACCCGGGCATGTGCCCTGGCTGGGAATCGAACTGGGACCTCCTGGTTCATATATGGATGCTCAACCACGGAGCCAGACTGGCTGGGCTATCTCTTGATTTTAGAGAGAGAAGGGAGGTGTGGGTGTGGGGGGGGGGGGCACGGTGAGAGAAAAAGAGAGAAATACTGGTTTGTGGTTTCCCTGGACGCAGCCATTGGTTGATTTTTGTACGTGCCCTGACCGGGGATCGGACCCCAGCCTTGGCATAGTGGAATGACCAACGCTCTACCCACCGAGCCACCCGGCCAGGGCTGGGAAATGTGTCCAAACACTCTGGCTGCGCAGGGAGCAGGGACATGACTGTGCTGAGGGGACGAGGGGCGGGCAGACCTGACCCTCTCTCTGTTCCTCCTGCCAGTCCCCAGCGCAGTGACAGGCCTCAGGATCGGGGACCAGACCACCAGCTCCGTCAGCCTGAGCTGGACGGCTCCCCAGGGCCCAGAGCACCCTCCCTACACCTACTGGGTCTCCTGGGCCCTGGAGGGCGGGGCTGCCGCTGGGCTCCAGAGCACCCCGGATACCGGGATCACCGTGGGTGCAATGGAAGCTGGGAGCCTGTACACCTTCGCCGTGTGGGCCCGGAGGAATGGGCTCAACAGCGGCAATAAGACCCTCATGGGGGCCACAGGTGAGACCCCGTCCAGGTCTGGGCCCAGCACTTCTGGGACTGGGGGGAGGGGGAAGCATGATGGGGGCGTGTTTCAAGGTTCTTGGGAGACGATATTTTATTGATTTTTTTACCAAGAGGAAGGGAGAGGGATAGAGAGTTAGAAACATCGATGAGAGAGAAACATCCATCAGCTGCCTCTTGCACACCTCCCACTGGGGATGTGCTTGCAACCAAGGCACATGCCCCCCGACCGGAATCAAACCTGGGACCTTCCAGTCTGCAAGCTGACGCTCTATCCACTGAGCCAAACGGGTTAGGGCATGATATTCAGGATGTCTTAGGGGACCCCTGTGAAAGGATCGTTCGACCCCCAAAGGGGTCGAGACCCACAGGTTGAGAACCGCTGAGCTAGACAGTCGCCCACAGCTTGTCCTGGTGAAATGGCGGATCCAACAGCCTGCAGGTGTGGGTCCCCAGTGTGAGAGGAAGCAGAATTGCCCCAGGGACCAGGTGCACTGCTGATGCACGGGACCTGAACTCTTCCGACTTTGGCCGTTTGGGCTAAGAAGACTGAAGTCCACAGAAACGTCTAGAAACGTGTTGTGTCTGGAAGGGTGGTCCTGCCGGAAGCCAGTTCCAGCATGTCATCATTGCATGAGTTTCCCCAAAAGGTTGATGGAACTTGAGACTCCACAAGGGCTGAGCCACATATGTAATCTCCTGTGGGAATGGCTGAAAGGCACTTCCCCCAAACCTGAATAGGACGAGTGTTTGCTGCCAGACAGCTCAGGGCTTCTCAGTCTACATGTTATTGCCTCCTGTTGGCCAAACACCTGAACAGCTGTGGGCTATTCCCCAGTCTGACAATGCTTCTGTATGAAAACCAACCCTTTGAAGTGTATTACCTCCACTTACTGCCTTAGGACAAATTGTGCTACTAAAAAGCAAGGGTCCTGAGACAAGGAGCAGTCTTTAGCTCCTTTAGCTGAAGCTCCTCTGACCCTCAATGCCTTTCAAAATTATCTTTGGTCTTTGGACTCCTGCTTGATCTATGCACAGCCTTTCTCCAGATTGCTGATCCCTTCTAGAGGCTGGAACAAGAACCCTGGCATGATCCCCACCTCTCTTCTGTAGTTCACCCTCCCTGGGAAGTAGGCCAATCCGATGGCTGGGCCACCTCAGCTCTGCAGGGAAGGGTGGTGTGAGGGGCCTTGGGGTTCTGCCCATGGAGTTGTCTGTCTCCATTCCCAGCTCCCAATGAGGTCACAGCTCTGCAGAAGAAAACTCAGACCAACAACTCCATCGCCCTGCAGTGGGAGGCCCCTGCAGACCCCCGCGCTCAGTTCTACATGTACTGGGTCCGGTGGGCCAGGGGAGTAGATCCCCAGAAGGAGACAGACCCCCAAGGACACAAGGTCGACGAGATAGCCAACACCAGTGAGACTTGGTATGTGGTGGAGGCCCTGGAACCCGGGACTCCATACAACTTCAGCGTGTGGGCGGAGAAGAGTGGTGTAGCCGGTTCCACACAGAGCCTCCGAGCATCCACAGGTGAGATGGGCCCCCTTTTACCTGTTTGGGGTTTTGGGGGGGCCAAGAGGAACTTGTGGGTCTACGAAGTTAGTGGACTACAAATCCCAGCAGGCCATGGGGCCCTGACTGTATAAGGTGCAGTGATCCAGAGAGTCCAAAGGCTCATGGGAGTTGTAGTTTGTGGGGACCGGTCGTGTGTCCATTTGGGAATTTAGAAAGCCAGGGATGAAGAAGTATTTTGGTTTGGGGAAGGGAAGGCTGGGCTCATGGTCGCTGCCATGGTGACGCCTGGAGGGATGGAGCACCACCCTGGCTGGCACCTACCGGCTCCACTTGTCCCCTCCTCCCAGCCCCGGACCCGGTCACCATCACCTCCTGCACCAGCACCTCTGGTGGCTACGGGCTCGTCCTGACCTGGACCTGCCCCCCGGGCGGCTACCAGGCCTTCGAGCTGCAGGTGGGCGGGCAGCGGAGCCCCCAGGACAGAGCCTCCTGCGGGAAGGACGTGCGAGTGTCCGACCTGCAGCCGGCTCAGTCCTATGAGGCCACCGTCCGGACCGTCTGGGACGGGCTGCGGGCCCCAGCGGCCTCGATGACCTGCCACACGGAGAGTGCAGGTGAGCGCAGCCGGGGGGCGGGCAGTCTCTCCAGACCCCCCGGGCCCTGGGTAAACGCCGGGGGTCTTACCTACCCCAAGGATCCTTCTCATTTGCTCATTTTGCTTTGTTTTCTGCTGTCTTTAAAACAGTTCTATTGAGCCGAAGCTGGTTTGGCTCAGTGGTAGAGCGTCGGCCTGTGGACTGAAAGGTCCCAGGTTCGAGTCCAGTCAAGGGCATGTACCTTGGTTGCAGGCACATTCCCAGTAGGGTGTGTGCAAGAGGCAGCTGGTCGGTGTTTCTCCCTCATCGACGTTTCTGGCTCTCTATCCCTCGCTCCTCCTCTCTGTAAAAAATCAATAAAATATATATTCTTAAAAAATAAAAAAAAAATAAAACAGTTCTATTGAGATGTAAGTCACATAACAGAGCTCACCCATTTATTTATGTATTTAATTCTTTATAATACATTTTTTATTGATTTCAGAGAGGAAGGGAGAGGGAGAGAGAAACATCAATGCCCTGAGAGAGAGAATCACCGATCAGCCGAAACCCACACACCACCCCCACTGGGGACCGAGCCTGTAACCCAGGCATGAGCCCTCAACTGGAATCGAACTTGGGACCCTTCAGTCCAAAGGCGGACCCTCTATCCAATGAGCCAAACCAGCTAGGGCAGTGGTCGGCAAACTCATTAGTCAACAGAGCCAAATATCAACAGTTCGACGATTGAAATTTCATTTGGGAGCCAAATTTTTTTTACCTAAACTTATTCTAACGCCACTTCTTCAAAACAGACTCGCCCAGTCTGTGGTATTTTGTGGAAGAGCCACACTCAAGGGGCCAAAGAGTTGCATGTGGCTCATGAGCCACAGTTTGCTGACTACGGACGGGACTAGGGCACAACTCACCCATTTAAAGTGTACAGTGAACCCTCGCTGGTTCGGCTGAATGGATGGAGTGTCAGCCTGCAGACTGACGGGTCCCAGGTTCAATTCCAGCCAAGGGCACATGCCTGGGATGTGGGCTGGATCCCCAGTAGGGAGCATACAGGAGGCAGTCAGTCCATGATTCTCTCTCATCATGGATGTTTCTCTCTCTGTCTCCCTCTCCCTTCTTCTCTGAAATCAATAAAAACATATCTTACCTAATAATAGACAAACATGTAAGTTGACCGTGCCTCCGCCACGCCCACCAGCCAATCAGGAGCAAGTATGCAAATTAACCTGACAAAGGTGGCAGTTACTTTGCATATGCAGACAAGGAGGGAAGACTGAAGGCTCCTCCCACAGCCACAGCCAAGCATGAAGGCTGCAGGCTGGCTCTGCTGCGGCCTGAGGCCCGGGTCCCGGGTCCCGGGTCCCGGGTCCCGGGTCCCGGGTGTGGGGGGAAAGCTGGTGCTGGCAGCGAGGGGAAGGAACGGCTATTGCAAGAAACTTCATGCAACAGGCCTCTAGTTTAAAAATAAAAATGGGCTGAAACGGGTTTGGCTCAGTTGAGAGAGCGTCGGCATGAGGACTGAAGGGTCCCGGGTTCGATTCCGGTTAAGGGCATGTACCTTGGTGGCAGGCACATCCCCACTGGGGGGTGTGCAGGAGGCAACTGATCAATGTCTCTCTCTCATTGATGTTTCTAACTCTCTATCCCTCTCCCTTCCTCTCTGTAAAAAATCAATAAAATCAATAACGGCTCCCGTGCCTCCTCCCCCAGGGGTCATCGCCGGAGCCATTGTCGGGGTCCTCCTGTTCCTCACCCTGGTGGGCCTGCTGGTCTTCTTCCTGAGGAGGTGAGACTGTGCCCAGGGCTGACCAGCGCCCGGAGGGGGGCCGGGAGGTGAGACTGTGCCCAGGGCTGACCAGCGCCCGGAGGGGGGCCGGGAGGTGAGACTGCCCAGGGCTGACCAGCACCTGGAGGGGGGCGGGGGAGGTGAGACTGTGCCCAGGGCTGACCAGCGCCCTGAGTTGGGACCCAGGGCGGGAACAGGACAGCTGGTCCCACCCTCACCGCCTGGGCCTTTCCTCCCACGCCCTCTCCCAGGTATAAGAAGAGCCTGAAGGAGCCAGCACTCAGGTGAGCCAGTGGTTGGGGGAGCATCCGAAAGGATCACTGTCAGGCCAAATCGAGGGGTGTTCGCTGGGCACTGCATGGGTCAGAGGGCAGGACCAGAGACCCCCTCCCCCCGTTGATGGGAGAGAAATATCGATCAGCTGCCTCCTGCACAGCCCCCACTGGGGATGTGCCTGCAACCAAGGTACACGCCCCCGACCAGAATCTAACCCGGGACCCTTCAGTCCTCAGGCTGACGCTCTATCCACTGAGCCACACCCATCAGGGCTCAGGTATCTTTCCGAGGCACTGCTTTCCATTCTCTCTCCAGGAGTGGAACTGAGGAATAAAAACCACATTATTAATTATCATTACTTTATCCCACAATCCACTTCCAACTGAATTGAACCCCAATACCGGGCTCATTGGGGGAGAGCCTAGACTGTTTGGCAGCAGGTGAAAATCGAGGGCACCTTTCTCTCAGAGGCGCTTGCAAGGAGTACTGAAGGACCCTGAGACCCAGGAGCTGCATAGGGTGGGGTTGATGGAAGCCAAGGCTGCAGGCTCCACCCTGAAACCCCGCCCCATCTGTAGCTGCGAAATGTGACAACGAAATAGATCACAAACGAAAGAAATGGAGGACAAAAAGCGACTGGATATAGAGTTCAAATCTACGCTTATAAGGTTTTTCAAGAATTTCCTAGAAAAGATCGATAAGACCTATGAGGATATGAAAAGAGATCAACTAGAATTAATAAGGAATCAACAAGAAATGATAAGGGATCAACAAGAAATAAAGAATACATTGTCTGAAATAAAAAATATTATACAGAGTCCTAAAAACAGAATGGAAGATCGCAAGAATCAAGTCAAAGATTTGGAACATAAAGAGCCATAAGACACTCCTCCACAGAAGCTAGAAGGCAAGAGAATCCAGAAAGTTGAAGATAATGTAAGAAACCTCTGGGACAACTTCAAGCGAACCAACATCAGACTTATGGGGGTCCCAGAAGATGAGAGAGAGCAAGATATCAAAAACATACTGAAAGAAATAGTGACAGAAAATTTCCCCCACCTGGTGAAAGAATTAGACTTACAAGTCCAGGAAGCGCACAGAACTCCAAACAAAAGGAATCCAAAGAGGACCACACCAAGACAAATCATAATTAAAATTCCAAGAGCAAAAGACACAGAGAGAATATTAAAAGCAGCAAGAGCAAAGAAGGTAGTTACCTATAAAGGAGCACCCATACGATTGTCAGCTGATTTCTCAACAGAAACCATGCAGGCCAGACGGAAATGGCAAGAAATATTCAAGGTGATGAACAGCAAGAACCTACAGCCAAAAATTATCTACCCATCAAAGCTATCACTCAGAATCGAAGGTCAGATAAAGAGCTTCACTAATAAAAAAAAAAAAGCTAAAGGAGTTCATCACCACCAAACCAGAATTATATGAATTGCTGAAGGGCGTTCTTTTGGAAGAGAAAGTAAATAAAGATAAAAATTATGAACAACAAATACGTAACTATCAACAAGTGAATCTAAAAGCCAGGGGAATTAAAAAACCTGATGAACAATATTAACTGGTGAATAAAATAGAATCAGAGGTATGGAAGGGGAATGAACTGACAATTCTCAGGGGGGAAAGGGAGTGGGGGATGTGGGAAGAGACTGAACATAAACTGTGCACCTATGGATGAGGACAATGGGGAGAGGGGAAAGGGCAGAGGGTGGGGTGGGAACCTGGTGGAGGAGAGCAATGGTGGGGGAGGGGGGGGGAAGGAACATTTGTAATAATATGAACAATAAAAATTTATTTTAAAAATGGGAGCCGAGACTGGTTTGGCTCAGTGGATAGAGCGTCGGCTTGGGAACTGAAAGGTCCCGGGTTCGATTCCGGTCGAGGGCATGTACCTTGGTTGCCGGCACATCCCCGGTGGGGGGTGTGCAAGAGGCGGCTGATCGATGACTCTCTCTCATCGATGTTTCTAGCTCTCTATCTCTCTCCCTTCCTCTCTGTACAAAATCAATAAAATATATTTTTAAAAAATGGGAAAAAGAAAGCGAACCACAGAGGCAGAGAGTAGATGGGTGGTCGCCGAGGCCGGGCGGAGGGTGTGGGCCTGTGTGTGGGCCTGTGTGTGGGGAGGTGTCAGGGGCCCCAGGCTTCCGGTTATGAGCTGCGTCTGCTCCGGGGGCGTGGACAGCAGTGACAGCGCTGTCCTCCAGCCCCACGGCGCGGGCTAAGGCGCTAAAACCTGTCTACATCCCTCCCGCCCCAGCTTCCGAAGGGACATCCCTGCGGCCGACTTCGCTGACCACGTCCGCAGAAACGAGAAGGACAGCAACTGCGGCTTTGCTGAGGAGTACCAGGTGGGCGGGGTGGGCAGGGGAGCAGCAGGGGGTAGGGTGCGGGGTGGGCAGGGGGGTTGGGGTGAGGCAGGGGGGTGAGGGTGGTCAGGGGGGCAGCAGGTGGGTGGGGTGGGGAGAGGGGCAGCAGGTGGGTGGGTAGGAGTTGGGCAGGGGGGTGGGGTGAGGCAGGGGAGCAGCAGGGTGGGGAGGACAGGGCCTCAGCTGGCCCACAGGCCCATGCGGACCCCCCTGCCATGGGATTGAACAAAATCAGCACCAAGAGCCTGCCCACTTGCACAGACACCCTCGGCCCTTGGGCAGGGGGGCAGCAGAGGGGTGGGGGATGGGGCAAGGGGGCAGCAGGGGGGTGGGGGATGGGGCAAGGGGGCAGCAGGGGGGTGGGGGATGGGGCAAGGGGGCAGCAGGGGGGTGGGGTGGGGCAGGGGAGCAGCAAGTGGGTGGGGTGGGGAGAGGAGCAGCAGGTGGGTGGGTAGGAGTTGGGCAGGGGGGTGGGGAGCAGCAGGGGGGTGGGGGTGGGGCAGGGGGCAGCAGGGGGGTGGGGGGGCAGGGGAGCAGCAGGGGGGTGGAGGGGAGCAGCAGGGGGGTGGGGGGCAGGGGAGCAGCAGGGGGTAGGGTGGGGGGTGGGCAGGGGGGTGGGGGTGAGGCAGGGGGGTGGGGGTGAGGCAGGGGAGCAGCAGGTGGGTGGGGGTGAGGGTGGTCAGGGGAGCAGCAGGTGGGTGGGGTGGGGAGAGGAGCAGCAGGTGGGTGGGTAGGAGTTGGGCAGGGGGGTGGGGTGAGGCAGGGGGCAGCAGGGGGTGGGGGCGGGGCAGGGGGGAGCAGGGGGGTGGGGTGGGGCAGGGGGCAGCAGGGGGGTGGGTAGGAGTTGGGCAGGGGGGTGGGGTGAGGCAGGGAAGTGGGGTGGGGCAGGGGAGCAGCAGGGGGGTGGGGGCGGGGCAGTGGGTCTGTGGGGGGGCCGTGTCAGGCGCCCTAGAGACACACGTTGGGTTCCCTGACACCCCCTCTCTGGGCGGCTCCCGCCTCGCCCCCCGTGCACACCCGTTCCATTCCTGGGGCCACAGGCCTCCAGGGCACCAGGCGTACGCGGGGTGGGGGGGGCAGGGGCGCCTGGGGGTGTCCTTCGGGGAAGCCGGAGGGGCCCTCACCGTGCGCCCCTCCTCTGCCCGCCCCAGCGCCTGGCCCTGGAGAGCCACGGCCAGTCCCAGACGGTGGCCCTGGCCCCGGAAAACAGCGCCAAGAACCGCTACCGCAACGTGCTGCCCTGTGAGTCCGCGTCTCACACGTGTTCGCTGACGTCCGAGCGGGAGGGCGGGGAGGGAGGGAATCACGCGTCGGCTGCCTCCTGCACGCCCCGCCCTGGGGACGGAGCCCGCCACCTGGGCGTGTGCAATCGAACCGGGGCCTCCAGGTTCATAGGTCAGCGCTCCACCACGGAGCCACCTGTGCGCCTTGAGCTGCTGCTGGCTTTGTCCCAGGCAGGACGTGGCCAGCACCCTGGCCCTGGCCGGGCCGTACCCCCTGGGACACGAGGGCTCCGCCCCCGGCCGGTCCTTCAGCTGAGGCTCCGCCCCCTGGGAGCCTGGGTGTGTGTGTGTCTGTCTGTCTGTCTGTCCGCCCTCGGCCTGACTCCTGTCCCCCTCTCTGCCGCCAGACGACTGGTCCCGCGTGGCCCTGCGGACCCTGGGCGGGGCCCCGGGCTCCGACTACATCAACGCCAGCTTCATGCCCGTAGGTCCCTCCGTGCTGGGAGCAGGGAGGGTGCGAGGGGCCTCGAAGCTCTGGGCCGGAGGGGTCACCGCTGCCTGTGTCCCCCAGGGTCTCTGGAGCTCCCGGGAGTTCATTGCGACCCAGGGCCCCCTGCCCCAGACGGTGGGCGACTTCTGGCGCCTGGTGTGGGAGCAGCAGAGCCACACCCTGGTCATGCTGACCAACTGCGTGGAGTTGGGCCGGGTGAGCAGACGCCGGCGGGGGCCCCCGGGGACAGACCCCCGAGCTCCATCCGTAACCCTCCCCTCCACCCCAACACTGATTCCACCCCAGGATTCCCTCCCGTGGGACCCCAACCTCCCCCATCGCCCCCAGCCCATCCCCGTGTCCACCTGTGGGGTGAGGCCGATCGCAATGACCTTGGGACCGGTGGCTCCTGCCGGGGCGCTTGTCCCTGCATTAAGAAGGGGTTCAGCAATCTGCAGAAAGGCTGTGCATAGTTCAAGCAGGAGTCCAAAGACAAAAGATAGTTTTGAAAGGCATTGGGGGTCAGAGGAGCTTCAGCTAAAGGAGCTAAAGACTGCTCCTTGTCTCAGGACCCTTGCTTTTTAGTAGCACAATTTGTCCTAAGGCAGTAAGTGGAGGTAATACACTTCAAAGGGTTGGTTTTCATACAGAAGCATTGTCAGGTTGGGGACTAGCCCACAGCTGTTCAGGTGTCTGGCCAACAGGGGGCAATAACATGTAGATTGAGAAGCCGTGAGCTGTCTGGCGGCAAACACTCATCCTATTCAGGTTTGGGGGAAGTGCCTTTCACCATTCCCACAGGTGATTACATATGTGGCTCAGCCCTTATTGAGTCTCAAGTTCCATCAACCATTTGATGAAACTCTTGTAATGATGACTTGCTGGAATTGGCTTCCGGCAGGCTCCTGCTGGCCAGGGTGGACCTGCGAACAGAGCCGCCATGGGGAGGGGCCTGGGCAGGTTCCCTGGTCGTCCCCCCCCCCATGCCCTGACCCTGCAGTCCTCCCCCAGGTGAAGTGTGAGCATTACTGGCCCCTGGACGACCAGCCCTGCACCCACGGGCACCTGCAGGTGACCCTGGAGGGGGAGAAGGTGATGGAGAACTGGACAATCCGAGACCTGAAGCTGCGACACGTGAGTCCCCCCACCCGCCACCTCAATCCCAGCCTGAGGGCCAGGCCCCCTCCCGGGTTCTGAGCTCTCCCTCCCCCACCTGCCCTGGTCTAGACGCAGGAGAAGAAGACCCTGTCTGTGCGACAGTTCCACTACATGGCCTGGCCGGACCACGGGGTGCCCCACTCCCCGGACCCCTTGCTGGCCTTCTGGAAGGTGCTCAGGCAGTGGCTGGACAACACCCCCGGGGGAGGCCCCCCCATCGTGCACTGCAGGTGAGGACCAGCCGCACCCCGTCCCTGGCCTCCGCGCCCTGACCCCGACGTCCCCTCCCACGGGAAGGGCGGGCATTCCTTGGGAGAGGTGCCTCCTGGGGCCAAGGCAACCGGTAGAGGAGGGGGGAGGGGATGGAGACAGAGGTGAGGAAGCGTGAGGACCAGGGTCCTGATGAGAAGGTGGGAAAGGAAAAAGAGAAGGGGAAGGAGCCGGGACCGGTTTGGCTCAATGGATAGAGCGTCGGCTTGGGGACTGAAGGGACCCGGGTTCGATTCCGGTCAAGGGCATGTACCTTGGTTGCGGGCACATCCCCGGTAGGGGGTGTGCAAGAGGCAACTGATCGATGACTCTCTCTCATCGATGTTTCTAACTCTCTATGTCTCTCCCTTCCTCTCTGTACAAAAATCAATAAAATATATTAAAAAAAAAAAAAGAAGGGAAAGGAGGAGAAGGCCTGAGGGAGGAGGAGGAGCAGGGAGGACGGTGGAGAGCAGGAGAAGCCACCGAAGGCCTGGAGAAGGATTTGAAGCTCCTCCTTGGGCTGCTGTCCCAGCCTCGGCCCTCCATCCAGTTCCTGTTTAGGCCGGAGCCCCACACGTGACATTTCACCGAATCAGAGGAGGGTGAGGAAGGGGTGCTTCTGAGTGACAGCCAGCCTCTGCTTGGGGCTCGCTGTCCTTTTAGAGAGAGAGGAAAGGAGAGTAAGAGGGAGAGAGAGAAAGAGAGACATTCCCTGCCTCCTGCACACCCCCCATTGAGGACTGAGCCCGAAACTCAGGCATGTGCCCTGACCGGGAATTGAACCGGCAACCTGCAACCTTTTGGTGTACTGGCCAGGGTTCTTTGGCTTCTTCTTCTTCTTCTTCTTTTTTTTTTTTTTTAATTGATTTCAGAGAGGAAGGAAAGGGAGAGTGATAAAAACATCAATGATGCTGAAACAGGTTTGGCTCAATGGATGGAGCGTCGGCCTGCGGACTGAAAGGTCCCAGGTTCGGTTCCGGTCAAGGGCATGTACCTTGGTTGCGGGCACATCCCCAGTGGGAGGTGTACAAGAGGCAGCTGATCGATGTTTCTAACTCTCTATCGCTCTCCGTTCCTCTCTGTAAAAAAGTCAATAAAATATATTTTTTAAAAAGAAGCATCAATGATGAGAGAGAACCATTGATCAGCTGCCTCCTGCACGCCCCCCTCCTGAAGACCGAGTCTGCAACCCAGGGCATGTGCCCATTGACCGGAATCAAACCCAGGACCCTTCAGTCTGCAGGCCGACGCTCTATCCCCTGAGCCACACCGCGCAGGGCCTGCCTGGTGCGCTTAACCTGTCTGCCTGCCAGATGGTGCGCTCACCCCTGCCTGGTCCCTGCAGCGCGCCCTCTGGAGGCGCCTCCGCGGACTGCAGCCCCTTCCCCCAAGGCCGAGGGGTGGAGCCTCGCTGCTCGGAGCGTTGCCTCCAGCGCTGAGCCAGAGCCCTAAAAAGGCTTGAAGCGCTGGCTGGGGAGATGCCGGCGGCCCTCAGCAGCGCAGGCCGAGTGAGAGAAGCCAGACGCGGCAGGTCACCGCGGGCGGCCCCGATTCCATGCAATGCCCAGGGCGGGCCCAGGAACACGAGGCGGTTGCCGGGGGCCCGGAGGCCCAGCAGAGCCGGCAGTGAGATGAGTGTTTGGGAAACTGGCCAGAGGTCATGCTCGCCCAGCATTGCCAACGTCGCTGCATCGTTTAAAGGGCTGAATGTTATGTGTAAATTTTAATTTTATTTATTTATTTTTAAAATATATTCTATTTTATTTTTATTTTTTTTAATATATATATGTTTTTGTTGCTGAAACCGGTTTGGCTCAGTGGATAGAGCGTCGGCCTTCGGACTGAAGGGTCCCGGGTTCGATTCTCGTCAAGGGCATGTGCCTTGGTTGTGGGCACATCCCCAGTGATGGGTGTGCAGGAGGCAGCTGATCGGTGTTTTTCTCTCTCATCGATGTTTCTAACTCTCTGTCCCTCTCCTTCCTCTCTGTGGAGAATCAATAAAATATATTTATTAAAAAATGAAATAAAATCCCTCCCGTGACCTGACCCCTCCTGTCCCCGCCCAGCGCCGGTGTGGGCCGCACGGGCACCCTCATCGCCCTGGACGTCCTGCTGAGGCAGCTGGAGTGCGAGGGCCTGGTGGGGCCCTACAGCTTCGTGAAGAAGATGCGGGAGAGCCGGCCCCTGATGGTGCAGACCGAGGTGACCGGGTCTGCGGGGGGTGTGTGTGTGTGCGTGTGTGTGTGTGTGTGTGCGCGCACGTGCGCGCGCGTGTGCATGTGTGTGCGTGTGTGTGTGTATGTGTGTGTGTGTGTGAGTGCGCGTGCGTGCGTGTGTGTGTGTGCGTGTGTGTGTGTGTGTGTATGTGTGTGTGTGTGTGAGTGCGCGTGCGTGCGTGCGTGCGTGTGTGTGCGTGCGTGTGCGTGTGTGTGTGGTGGCGGGTGGAGGTGGAATCCGGGGTCCAGCAGGCCACCACCGCTCAGGGGGGCATCCCTCACCATGCCTTCCCCCCGCCCTCCCCAGGCCCAGTATGTCTTCCTGCACCAGTGCCTCCTGCGGTCTCTGCAGCAGTCGGCCCGGCCCCCAGCCAAGAAGCACAGCGCCATATACGAGAACCTGCTCTTCGAGAACGATTCTGCCCTCGACGTGTAGGGGAAGCTGAGACCCCAGCTTCGGGGCCTCGGGGACCCCAGCCCACAGCCAGGCTCGCACCCGGGATCCGGACTTCAGCCCAGATGACTGGACCCCCTGGGAGAGCTAGGGGCTGGGGCCCCAGACTCCTGGGCCCTGGGGGGGTGGGGTGGCTGTCAGCCCTGGGGGAGAGAGGTCCCGGGGAGCCAGGATCCGGGTTCCATGAAGGAGGGGAGGGGTGGGGGCTGGGATGTCCTAGTTCCCTGTGGGAGGAGGGGGCCAGGGCCCCTTTGGGCTGCAGAGTCTCCCAGAGACAAGCTGGATTCTGGGAAAGGAAGGAAGGATGGAAAGATGGATGGAAGGAAGAAAGATGGAAGAATGGATAGAAGGATGGAAGAGTAGGTGGAAGGAAGGGTGGATGGGTGGATGGATGGATGGATGGGTGGATGGATGGATGGATGGATGGATGGGTGGGTGGATGGATGGATGGATGGGTGGGTGGATGGATGGATGGATGGATGGATGGGTGGATGGATGGATGGATGGATGGAAGAAAGGATGAATGGGTGATAGATGGATGGATGGAAGGATGAATGGATGAATGAATGGACAGAAGGAAGGAAGAAGGAAGGGTAAGAGTCCGGGATTCTGGCCACCCAAGGGGTAAGGTAGGCAGGATCTTCCAGTTTACTCCAGAAACCAAATCTCCAAAGACCTCAGGTTTCCCAGCACCCACGCCCTGTACATACTTTCCACCCCCTCCACCCCATAACTTATTAAATCACTCTTCTCTGCAGAAATGCCGGCCCCAGTGGGTTTCTGGGTCTGGAAATAATCTGGGGACGGGGTTGTGGGGTTCTGCTTTCTCAGGCTCTGCGGCGTGAGTCCTAGGGAGGTGGCTAGAGGGACCACAGGTCTGCACCTGAACAAAGAGCAGCTGTGGATGGCGGGGAAGGCTGCAGGCCGAATCCCGCATCCACGGCCACACGGACGGGTTGCCTGGGGCTTATGTCCTGGGCCTGGAGGCAGGGGGACCTGGAGGGGGAGGACGCCTGGGGGACACTTCCACAATGAGTCTGGCGTCTGGATATCTGAATGCTAGGGAGAGGGGGGCGGCTGGGCGCCAGCTGGCTGGGCTAGAAGGCAGAACATGTGGGGGCCAGGGTGGCTATGGCTGGGGGGGGACTCCTGGCTGCGGGGCGGGACGAGGGGCGGGAGGGGGCTTTCCACCTGCTCAGGCTGAGCACGCAGGCGCTGGCGCAAACACACACACACACACACACACACACACACGCGCACACACGTGTCTCCGCCCCGCCCGCCGCGCCCCCGCCCACCGCTCTCCGCTATCAGCACCGCGGACAGCGCCGCCGCCTGCGTCAGTCCGCCCGGCGCCGGTGTCTCCGGGGAGGGTCCCGTCCAGCGGGGAGCAGGTAAGGAGCTGCCGGGTGGGGGGTGGGGGGAGAAGGGGGATCCCCTCCCTGAGCCGCACCCTCATTCCCATCCCTAGAGGGGCAGGATATGGGGGACACGGGGGGTACCCCGAGAGGGACCAACAGAGGGCGTGGGCGGGCTGGAGCCGGGAGGGGGACACAGGTGAGGGACAAAGAGCCCGAGGGAAGGAGGGGGGCAGGAGCGGCCCCGGGAGACAGAGACCGGACCCCGGCGGCGGCGGGGGGCAGGGGAGACACGGTGGGGGGGCAGCGGCGAGGGGCCCGTGGGGGAACGGACGGGAGGCGGGAGTCCAGAGGGAGGGAGGGTGGACGCTGCGCCGGTCACGAGGACAGGTGTGAAGGCAGAGCGCGGGGTGCGCGGGCCGAGGAGGGCGCGGGAGCCCGGCAGAGGCAGCAGGGCAGCCCCCCTGAACCCCCATTCTCCCCGGATGAGTGGGAGAGGAAGCGAGGCCGAGTCTCCGCCTCCGTGGCCAGATGTGGAGGAGGGGCCAGCTGCGGGCGCCTGGACCGGCCCGCCAGGCCGTCCCTCCCACCTTCGCTGGTCCCGGGACCCAGGTCTGGGGTCCCAAGTCCAACAGAGAACTGAGCCGGGGGGGTGTGGAGGGTGGGCGCGGCACCCCGCATCCCATACCCACCCGGGGACTTGTCTTTAGTACGTGGAGCCCCGCCCGTTGTCGTGGCAACAGGGCGTTGCCGGGGCAACCAGGGTGAACTCCCACCCCGGGGCCCCAAGCGGAGCCAGGCGTTGCTCTGGGCAACTGGGCGCGCTGGTTCCCACGCTCGCCTTCGCCCACTTCCGATTCAGGTCCCGGAAAGGCGCAAAGACAGGGGACAAGTCCGCGGGATTCCTGCGGGGACCTGGGGCCGTGGAGGCGCTCCTTGGGGATGGAACTAAGTCCTAGAACGCACCCCCAGAGCACTCCCTCCTTCTTGGGGAGGCTGAAACTACAACCCCCAACATGCCTTGCGGCGGCCAGCCGACTCCCGCGCGGCCAGTCGCCCAGGGTGCCGATGGGAGTTGTAGTTCTCTGTTGTTCGGAGGACTCAATGGTTGCACGGGTGGGCGTGGGAGGCTAGGGTGCTTGGGTGCCTCCGCAGAAAGGACCGTAGGACCCCGCCGCCATGTTTCCGGAGCCACCAACCCCGGGGCCTCCAGCGTCAGACACGCCTCCCGACTCAAGTCGCATCAGCCACGGCCCTGGTGAGCCAGATCCCCGGTTGGAGCGGAGGGAAAGTCCGGCCAGGATTTACACGTTTGCTACCAATGAATGAATGAATGAATGAACGAATGGAATCCTGGGTTGGAATCTCAATGAAATGGAAAAAGAACACGTTTGCTACAATGAATAAATGAATGAATGAATGAATGAATAAATAAATAAATAAATAAAGACAAAAAAACAAAAAACAAAAAAACCCACCACGAAAACCAGACCAAGGAATAGGCTCTTGCATTGGTGAATTAGAGGGTCCACCTGTTCCTTCTTTTATTTTTTCTTTCTTTCTTAAAGATATTTTTTTTATTGATTTCAGAGAGAAAGGGAGAGGGAGAGAGAGATAGAAGCACCTATGATGAGAGAATCATTGATGGGCTGCCTCTTGCACGCCCCCTACTGGGGATCCAGCCCACCACTGGTGCATGACCCTGACCAGGGATTGAACCGTGACCTCCTAGTTCATAGGTGTTCGCGCTCTACCACTGACCCACACCCGCTGCGCTGTCCCTTCTTTTTAAAGATAGTGAAGCAGCCCCAACGGGTTTGGCTCAGTGGATAGAGCGTAGGCCTGTGGACTGAAAGGTCCCCTGTTCGATTCCAATCAAGAGCATGTATTGGTTGCGGGCACATCCCCAGTGGGGGATGTGCAGGAGGCAGCTGATCGATGTTTTCTCTCTCATCGATGTTTCTGCCTTCTTCTCTGTAAAAATTCAATAAAATATATGTTTAAAAAAAATAAAATAATAAAACTAAAATAAAAATAGGGAAACAGGCTCGGGGAGGGATTCAGGCTTCCAAAAAGCAATCGAGCAGAAACATTAGAATGGGAGTGGAAGGGATAAGTAAAAAAAAAATAATAATAATAATAATAATCAGACGGCGTCAGGCTGGGTTAGGGCGTCACGTGGCTTTACAGGTGAGGTCACACCTACCGAACCGCCGGCGTGGCTCCCAGGGCCTCAATGTCTCCTTGTCCTGCCCTCCGCAGTGCCGCCCTGGGCCCTGGCCACAGGCGTGCTGGTCTCGGGCCTCCTGGTCTTCAGCTGCTGCTTCTGTCTGTACCGGAGGCGCTGCCGCAGGCGGCTGGGCAAGAAGAGCCAGGCGCAAGCCCAAGTGCACCTTCAGGAAGTGAAGGAGCTGGGCCGGAGCTACATAAACAAGGTGTGGCCTGGCCCAGACCCCCACCCCGCCCCCGCCCCCCGCCCCCCGCCCCCCTGCCCCTTCCCTCCTCTGCCCACCTTATTCGCCCATCTCCTGCGTGAGTCCAGCCCCAAAGCGGACCCTGGGGGACTGGAGGTGGCCTGGACCTGCTCACTGGGCACAAGAACCTTTCAGGGTGGCGGGGCGGTCAGACACCCTCAGGCTCACAATGCAAGGTGGTATGTGCCGCACGGGGGCCACCTGGCCCAGGGGGGCTGGCAGCCTCCAAGGTCCCTGAAGGCTTCCCAGTGGAGGTGAATTTTGTGCGGAGACCCTGGATACCCACAGAGTTAACTGAGCGCAGCGGGAAGGACAGTCTAGCCCAGTGGTCGGCACACTCACTAGTCAGCAGAGCCAAGTATCAACAGTACAACGATTGAACTTTCTTTTGAGAGCCACACTTTTTAAGCTTAAACTTCTTTTTTAAAAACATATTTCTTTATTGATTTCAGAGAGGAAGGGAGAAGGAGAGAGGGATGGAAACATCCATGATGAGAGAGAATTGTTGATTGTCTGCTTCCTGCACCACCCCCACTGGGGATGTGCCTGCCTGCAACCCAGGCCTGTGCCCTTGGCTGGAATGGAACCTGGGACCCTTCAGTCTGCAGGCCGATGCTCTATCCACTGAGCCACACCGGATAGGGCTACACTTGTTTGTTTTTTAATATATTTTTATTGATTTTTTTTTTTTTACAGAGAGGGATAGAGAGTTAGAAACATCAATGAGAAACATCTATCAGCTGCCTCCTGCACACCCCTTACCAGGGAGGTGCCAGCAACCAAGGTACATGCCCTTGACCGGAACCGAACCTGGGACCTTGCAGTCCGCAGGCTGACGCTCTATCCACTGAGCAAAAAACTGGGTGCACTAGTTTTTCTAGGCTACCATGGGTGCCTATTTCACCACGGGCCCCACCATAGCAGACATCACTAATCATACACCGAGAAAACACTGCACCGTGTGTTGCTATGGCCATTCCCTCCCCAGTGACAGACATCACTAATCGAACACTGACTCTGCTTAGCCCCTCAAGGGCTCAGGTATAACCTAGAGATGTATGAGTCTCCCTAGGTTTCTGGGCCTGGAGGATGACACACTCAGGGGAAGAATTTACACCCCCCCCCTTTGCCCCCCGGGCTCCCCAAGGTGCAGCCGGAAGTGGAAGAGCTGGAGCCGGCAGTACCCTTGCCCGGGCAGCAGGCGGCGGCAGAGAAGCATGAGCTGGGACGACTGCAGTACTCGCTGGACTATGACTTCCAGAGCGGCCAGGTGGGCGTGAGGAGGGGAGGCTGTGGGGAGGAGGGTCCCGGGAGGGTCCGGAAGGGAAGCTCAGACCAGGGGCCCTCCTCTCGGCGCAGCTGCTGGTGGGCATCCTGCAAGCCGAGGGGCTGGCGGCCTTGGATCTGGGTGGTTCCTCGGACCCCTACGTGCGTGTGTACCTGCTGCCGGACAAGCGGAGGCGGCATGAGACCAAGGTGCATCGGCAGACGCTGAACCCACACTTCGGGGAGACCTTTGCCTTCAAGGTGAGCACCAAGTCTTGCCTCCCCCGCGCCCCCCCAAGTTCCTGGAACATTGGGGACCAACACCTCCAACTTTCTATTGTATTTCCTTAAAAAGATATTTCTGCCCTAACCGGTTTGGCTCAGTGGATGGAGCATTGGCCTTCAGACTCAAGGGTCGCAGGTTCGATTCCGGTCAAGGGCATAAACCTTGGTTGCGGGCACATCCCCAGTAGCTGATTGATGTTTTGAACTATTCCTCTCTGTAAAAAAATCAATAAAATATATTTTAAAACATATTTTTATTGATTTCAGAGAGGGAGAGATAAAAACATCAATGATGAGAGAGAATCGTTGATCGGTGCCTCCTGGACGACCCCCCCCCCACACACACACACACGGGGAATCAAACCCACAACCTGGGCATGTGCCCTGACAGAGAATCAAACTGGGACCTTCTGGCTCATAGGTCGATGCTCAGCCACTGAGCCAGGCGGGCCGGCCTCCTTCAGCTTTTTCTGGAGGCAGCTACCGTTCAGCTGGCCGCTAACAGCTCCGGAGACTATTCATTCTTTTCTTTTTTCCCCCCCTATTTATTTATTTTTATTTTTATTCTATTGATTTTTTACAGAGAGGAAGGGAGAGGGATAAAGAGTTAGAAGTATCGATGAGAGAGAAACATGGATCAGCTGCCTCCTGCACACCCCTACCGGGAATATGCCCCAAGCAAGGTACATGCCCTTTCCGGAATCGAACCCGGGACCTTTCAGTCCACAGGCCCTCGCTCTATCCACTGAGCCACACCGATTTTGGCCAGAGACTATTCATTCGACTGGCCCCGGGCTGATCCCATTTGGGTCCCATGCACCCCCCTCACCTGTTCCCTGCCCTCCTCGCTGCTTCCCTCCCGGATGTGCTGTGCCCCCTTCCTCTCTGCCTTCCTGCTTTGCACCTCTCTGCATTCCCCCCACCCAGGTCCCCTACGTGGAGCTGGGAGGCAGGGTCCTGGTCATGGCGGTGTACGACTTCGACCGCTTCTCCCGCAACGATGCCATCGGGGAGGTGCGCATCCCCATGAGCTCCGTGGACCTGGGGAGGCCCTTGCTGGCCTGGCGGCAGCTGCAGGCGGCGCCGAGGGAGGAGGTGAGCGCGCGCGGCCACGCCCCCGCTGATGGCCACGCCCCTGAGCCCGGCCACACCCCACAGCCCCGGGCCAATCACATCACAGACCTATCCAGGGCCAATCAGATCACAGACCTATCCAGGGCCAATCAGATCACAGACCTATCCAGGGCCAATCAGATCACAGGCCTATCCAGGGCCAATCAGATCACAGGCCTATCCAGGGCCAATCAGATCACAGGTTCCAGACCCGGGCTCCAGCCCTCGCACCTACCTTCCTGGTGTTACCACTGGACCCGCGGTTGGCAAACTGCAGCTCGCGAGCCACACGAGGCTCTTTGGCCCCTTGAGGGTGGCTCTTCCACAAAATAGACCAAGGCCTAGGCGAGTCTATGTTGAAAAAAGTGGCGTTAGACGAAGCTGAAGTTTAAAAAGATGTGGCTCTCCAAAGACATGTCAATCGCTGTGCTGTGGGTGGTTGGCTCTATGGACTGGTGAGTTTGCCGACCACTGCTCTAGACCAGCTCATTCCAAGGCGGGCGGGGGGGGGGTGTGGCGGATGTGCAGGGGGCGCTCCGGTGACGGGTCCCCCTCCGATCTTCAGCAGGAGAAACTTGGGGATATCTGCTTCTCCCTCCGCTACGTCCCCACTGCCGGCAAGCTCACGGTCATCGTGCTGGAGGCTAAAAACCTGAAGAAGATGGACGTGGGAGGGCTGTCAGGTGTGTGGGAGGGGAGATGGGAGGGCGGTGTAGGAGGGGCCTTCTGGCTAAGGGTCCGAGGGTCTCCTGGGGGCGAGGGCGGTCCAGGCTGCCTTGGGAGGGTATAGATGGATGTGGGCACCCCCAGAGGAGACCTGAGGGGTGCATGGGGCAGCTCTATGCTGTTCCAAAGCAGTCTCCCGCGTCCCCCTCGATCTGATCCCTCCACTGAGCAGGGGGGACGCCTCCCCTCTCTCCCCCAGATCCCTACGTCAAGGTCCACCTACTGCAGGGCGGCAAGAAGATGCGGAAGAAGAAGACGACCATCAAGAAGAACACGCTGAACCCCTATTACAACGAGGCCTTCAGCTTCGAGGTGCCCTGTGACCAGGTCCAGGTGAGGGAGGCCTGCCGAGCGCCCGCGGGGCAGCCCCGGGCCCTGAGGAACCCCGCTGCTAGAGGAAGGGAGACTCCTTAGCTTCCTCCAGAAACCGGGGGGCCCCAGGTTGTGTCCCCAATTCACTCCTAGGAGGAGCGGGTTACCCCGCCCCAGGGCAAGACCAGGATGCCCCGCCCCCTCAGGAGCCATGGTTACTGAGACCAAGGTTTCTCCACCGCTTTAGGGACAGGGCCCTCCACTCCTTTAAAAGTCCCGCAGGTAGCCTGGCCGGTGTGGCTCAGTGGTTGAGCGTCGACCTAGGAACCAGGAGGTCACGGTTCGATTCCCTGTCAGGGCACAGGCCCGGGTTGTAGGTTCGATTCCCAGTGTGGGGTGTGCAGGAGGCAGCCGATCGATGATTCTCTCTCGTCATTGATCGTTGATGTTTCTATCTCTCCCTCCCTCTCCCCTCTGCCCGCCCAGAAGGTGCAGGTGGAGCTGACCGTGCTGGACTACGACAAGCTGGGCAAGAACGAGGCCATCGGGAGGGTGGCCGTGGGGGCCGAGGCCGGCGGGGCGGGGCTCCGGCACTGGGCGGACATGCTGGCCAACCCCCGGCGGCCCATCGCCCAGTGGCACTCGCTGCGGCCCCCCGACCGAGTGAGGCCGCTGCCTGTGCCCTGACCCCTCCTGGACACCCCTGACCCCGGACTCCTGGCCGACGCCCTGCCCAGGCCCACCTGTAAGCCTTCTCAGGCACCAACCCCACCCCACCCCTCCGCCCCAACCACCTGGCCCATTCCTGCCCTCTCGCCCCCATTATGCCAATCACCATAACTTGCCAACTCCCCACCGCACATTCCCATAAGCCCCAGGGCCCCTTGGGGAGGGGAGCAGCTTGGTGTTCCCCCAACCCACCCAGGGTCCCCCCACTCTGCTTTGACAATCAGTGATACCATTGGACTGTCCCCTTCGCCCTACACAGGATCAGCCACCCTGCCCCATTCCTGCACTGCTCCTAGGGCCAAATAAATACTCAGCAATGTGGTGGTGTGACTGGGTGCTCCTTGTTGGGGGTGGGCAGGGGCCGGGCCGGGGCCCAGGAGGGAACCTCGCCTCCAGGAGTGGGGTCACACAAGGGCAGGAGGAGGGCTGTCCATCCTCAGTACTTGCTGAGGGGAACTCCCCTCCCACCCACCACTCATTCATCCAACCACCCATCCAACCACCCACTCACCCATCCATCCATCCATCCATCCATCCATCCATCCATCCATCCACCCATCCATCCACCCATCCATCCATCCACCCATCCATCCATCCATCCATCCATCCATCCACCCACCCATCCATCCACCCATCCACCCATCCATCCATTCATCCATCCACCCATCCATCCATCCATCCATCCATCCATCCATCCATCCATCCCTTCCTTGCTGAGAGGAGTCCGTGAGAATGTACCTCCTTGTTCGGGAATTTACCTTGACTTGTCTGAGGTCACACGGTGGGGTGAGAAGAGGCCACAGAGCGCCCGGGCCCCTGGGGCGCTGCCCCCAGTGCTGGGGGTTGGAACTGCCCCGAGGACATGTCTCCTTTAAGTCTCTGACCCTGTGCGACTCACAGCAGGCTCTCACCTGCCCACGGCCTCTTGGCCAGCAGGTAACGGACAACACGGGAACCCACACGTGTCTGACCCCAAAGCACATTGTCGAGCATCCTGGCGTCTGGCCCCTAGACTGCAGAGTAGTGGGAGCCCTGGCCCATGTGGCTCAGTAGATTGCCCATTGTCCCACGCACCAGAGGGTCGCCAGTGAGACTCCTGGTCAGGGCATGAGCAAGGGTGTGGGCTCAATCCCCAGGAGAGCGTGTCCCGCAGGCAGCCCTCCCATGTCTCCCTCTCCTTCTCCCTCTGAAATCTGTAAAAACACACTGAACAAAATAAAGCCCTGTGAGTCCCCGGGGACTGCTTTGGACTTCCGCTGGGAAGGCAGGAGCAGAAGAAACGTGGAGGATGGTCCCCAGCTGGGGCTGAAAGGATGAGCTGGATTTCTCCGGGGGGAGAAGGAGGAAAGATGTCCGCAGGAACAAAGCAAAGAACACAGCCAGCCCTGGAGGCAGAGGACGTGGGTGCTTCCCACCATGTGCTGTTACCAACAGTCTGAAGCCCTGGTGTGTGGTTCACCCATTCCCGTGGTGTAAATACTCCCGCTCCTCTGCGGCTGACTTCACGCCCCCAATGTGAGGTCACTGAATACGGAGTTGAGATTTCTGCTAGCGCGCCAGCCAACGTGTAATATTCCCCACGGTCAGGACAAGGATCCAGAAATTGAAGGCAAAGCCAAACAAATAACAAATAGAACCCCTCAAAACAAAATGCTCAGTCATCAAGCTAGAAAGTACTTTAATGCAATGTTTAAAAATGTGATGCATCCCTAACCGGTTTGGCTCAGTGGATGGAGTGTCGGCTTGTGGATTCAAGGGTCTGGGGTTCAGTTCCAGTCAAGGGCATGTACCTTGGTTGCATGCACATTCCCAGTGGGGGTGTGCAGGGGGCAGTTGATCCATGTTTCTCTCTCATCGGTGTTTCTAACTCTCTCTCCCTCTCCCTTCCTCTCTGTAAAAAATCAATAAAATATATCTTTAAAAAAAGAAAAGAAGCCGGGACCGGTTTGGCTCAGTGGATAGAGCGTCGGCCTGCGGACTAAAAGGTCCCGGGTTCGATTCCGGTCAAGGGCATGTACCTTGGTTGCGGGCACATCCCCAGTAGGGGGTGTGCAAGAGGCAGCTGATCGATGATTCTCTCTCATCGATGTTTCTAACTCTCTATCCTTCTCTCTTCCTCTCTGTGAAAAATCAATAAAATATATTTTAAAAAAAAAAAGAAAAAAAAAAGAAAAGAAAATATACAACCAGGGTGAGTATTGGCTGGGGTGACCCTGAGTTTCCTGCCAGGTGAGAAGCGGGGTGTGGTAGTCCGGGTGTGAGGGTGGAAGGGGACACACACCTGTGTAGTTTGAGGCCTACGCCACCTCGGTTTAGTTTGAATTCATCACGATTCCGTCCGGTTCTTTCAAATTGTGAATCAGCTCAGGCTCCATCCAGCCCAGAAGCTTGGACTTCCCCAGGCTCCGCCCCAGCCTCTTCCAGCACCATCGTCGCCATGACAACCGCGTCCCCACGCCCTCCTTTCCGGCATGGACATGGACGAGCAGAGCCACGCTCCTATTGGTGCAAAGTTTGAAGTGGGCGGTTCCCACCCGCTCGCATTGGTGAATTGGTGGGGGCGGTGCCATCTCGCATGTTCTCATTGGTTGATTGACCCAAAGGGGCGGGGCTGTGGGCAGCAGTTGTGTGACAGGAGGGGGACCGCGGGGCTGCCCCCAGGAGGGAGGGAGGAGAGAAGTCCTGGGATATTTGAGCAGATAAAGGTGAGGGTGGGGGGGTCTCACCTGGCGGAAAGGGCGAGAAATCAGGGGCGGTGAGGGGAGGATGGGTGGGCGGCGCAGAGACGATGTTTGGGGGTTTCCTGATGTCTGTCCCGCAGGGCGATGACCACCCCGGTGGGCTCCGGCACGGGCTTCGGCTCCGTGTCCTGGTGGGGCCTGTCCCCCGCGCTGGACCTGCAGGCTGAGAGTGAGTCCCCCTCCCCGCAACCCCCACCGCAAAACCCCCCCAGGACCACATCTGCCACCGCGGCCGCCGTCCCAGATCGTGCAGTAACGTCCTCAGAGGTTCCAACGGCGGGGGGGCAGCCACAGGTGGCCTCGCTCTCTCTGAGGACTACGAGTCCCAGAATGCTTAGAGGCACAGCTCCTTTGAGAACCTACGCTGGGGTAGTGCAAGTTCTGCTGGGAGTTGTAGTCACCGTGCGAAGGGAGGCTGCAGATGGCGCTTTTCAGACCACGGACCGTAGCCCGTTGTCGCCTCGCTAGGTCCTCCCGTGGACCCGGACCCGCAGGCCAGTCCAGAGCCCGGGACCCCCGAGCTGGATGTGCTGCTGCTGGGTTCGGTGGACGGGCGCCACCTGCTTCAAACCCTGGCCCGAGCCGCGCGCTGGCCACGCAGGAGGTTTCACGTGAGTTGGGATGCGGGGGGTAAGAAAGGAGGAGGGCCGGGACCGATTTGGCTCAGTGGATAGAGCGTCGGCCTGCGGACTGAAAGGTCCCGGGTGGGTTCGATTCCCGTCAAGGGCATGGACCTTGGTTGCGGGTACATCCCCAGTTGGGGGTGTGCAGGAGGCAGCTGGTCGATGTTTCTCTCTCATTGATGTTTCTAACTCTCTGTCCCTCTCAATTCCTCTCTGTGTAAAATCAATAAAATATATTTAAAAAAAAAAAAAAAAAAGAAAGAAAGAAAGGAGGAGGATGAAGAGTCCCGCCCAGTCGGTGTGGCTCCATCCAGTCCAGTAGTTGAGCATCGGATCCAGGGAGGTCATGATTCGATTCCCGGTCAAGTGCACATGCCTGGGTTGTGAGCTCCATCCCCACTGGGGGGCGTGCAGGAGACAGCCGATCCATGATTCTCTCTCATCATTGATATATTTTATTGATTTTTTACAGAGAGGAAGGGAGAGGGATAGAGAGTTAGAAACTTCAATAAGAGAGAAACATCAATCAGCTGCCTCCTGCACCCCCACTGGGGATGTGTTCGCAACCAAGGTACATGCCCTTGACCGCAATCGAATCTCGGACCCTGGAGTCTGCAGGCCGACGCTCTATCCACTGAGCCAAACCGGCCAGGGCTAAATAAATTTTTTAAAATAAGAGTTCAGAATCCCCTACCAACAAGTGAATCTAAAAATAAAATGAATAAAAAAGTCTGATGAACAGAACAAACTGGTGAATGTGACAGAGTCAGGGGCAGGGAAGGCGAGCAGACTGACAACTCTCGGGGGGGAGGGAGTGTCGGGGATGTAGGAAGAGAGTGGACACAGAGCTTACACCTATGGATGAGGTCAGTGGGGGTGGGGGGAGGCCTGGAGTGGGGTGGGAACTGGGTGGAGGGGAGCTATGGGGGACGGGGAAGAGGAACATCTGTAATAATCTGAACAATAAAGACTTTTTTATATAAAAAAGTTCAGGTTCCCAAGTCCCTGGGGGAGAGGGAAGCTGGGGGCCTGACCCCTGGGTCTGAGGGAGGTGGAGGCTGGGGCCCCAATACATGCTCCTGGGGACAGAAGTTGGGGGTTCCTGGGTTCCAGCGGGAGAAGGAGGCCTAAGAGCGGGGCCTCCCGAGTCGTGCTGGGGAGCAGGGTCCTGAGGGGCCAGCCCCTGGTGTTTGAAGTGTGTGTGTGGGGGGGGTGTTAGTGTACAGGACTCCTGAGTCCTGTAGAAGAAGGGGCCCCTGGTCTTCCACTCCCCCAAGTCTCCTGGGAGTCAGAGACGCCGGTCTCAGAGCCACTCTGCCCGCCCGTCCGTCCTCCCAGTTCTACCTGCTGGAGAATAATCTGGAAGCGGTGGCCCGACACATGCTGTTCTTCAGCCTGGCCCTGGAGGATCCGGAGAAGATGGGGCTGCAAGGTCAGTTGCAGGGACCAGCGTGGAAAGCCCCCATCCCTTCCCCTTCCCTGCAGGGAGATGACGAGAGAAACATCGACCAGCTGCCTCCTGCACCCACTACCGGGGATGTGCCCGCAACCAAGGTACATGCCCTTGACCGGAATCGAACCCGGGACCCTTCAGTCCGCAGGCAGACGCTCTACCACTGAGCCACACCGGTTAGGGCTAGCCTTTCCTTTTTTAAGACAAAGGGAATGTGAACATGACACTCGGGATCGGGGTTATCGGGAGGGGCAGAGGGCTAGGGAGGGTAGTTAGGGGCGTGTAGGTCCTCTGCCCTGTAGCTATGGGGTGGGCGGATTTGCCGGGTTTATGGTGCTTGTCTGACTCCTGGTAAGACTCTGTAAAGAAAGCCTGTGCCATACAGAAGGCGCCATTCTGTCAGCAGGCGATGGGCCCACTCCCCGCTCCCCCATCCCTCTCCCCCGCCCGGCAGAGCGGAGCGAGGCCTTCCTGGAGGTGTGGGGGAACGCGCTGCTGCGCCCCCCGGTGGCCGCCTTTGTGCGCGCCCAGGCCGACCGCCTGGCCCGCCTGGTGCCCGAGCCCGACCGCCTGGCGGAGCAGCTGCCCTGGCTGAGCCTGCGCGCCCTGAAGGTGCCTCCGCCGCCCCCGTCACCCGTCACCCGTCACCCCTCACCCCTCACCCCTCACCCCTCACCCCTCTCTCCTCTCCCCCCACCCCTCATCCTTCCCCCCTCACCCCTCACCCCTCACCCCTCTCTCCTCTCCCCCCACCCCTCACCCTTCACCTCTCACCCTCCCACCCCCCACCCCTCACCCCTCTCCCCCCACCCCTCACCCCCCACCCCTCACCCCTCACCCCTCACCCATCTCTCCTTTCCCCCCACCCCTCATCCTTCCCCCCTCACCCCTCACCCCTCTCTCCTCTCCCCCCACCCCTCATCCTTCACCTCTCACCCCCCCACCCCCCACCCCTCACCCCTCACCCCTCACCCCTGGGCGCTGGGCGGCGGGGAGAATGGAGCTGGAGTCCCGGGAGTCTGAACCCCAGCTCCCCAGGTGGGCTTTGGTCTAGGGGGTGGCTTCTGCTTTCTGAGCCTCCGTTGCTTTTGTGTGTTTTTTTTTTTTTTTCTCTTTGCGTTAACCCTCACCTGAGGATATTTTTTTCCCATTGATTTTTATATTTTAATATATTTTTTAAAATATATTTTTTATTGACTTCAAAGAGGAAAGGGAGAGGGAGAGAGAGATAGAAACATCAACGATGAGAGAGAATCTTTGTCTGCCTCCTGCATGCCCCCCATCGGCCTGCAGCCTGGACATATGCCCTTGACTGGAATCGAACCCAGCACCCTTCAGTCTGTAGGCCGATGCTCTATCCACTGAGCCAAACCAGCGAGGGCGTTTTTTAAAATATATATTTTATTGTTTTTTTTACAGAGAGGAAGAGTAAGGGAGAGAAGTTAGAAACAACCATCAGCTGCCTCCTGAAAACCCCTCACTTGGGATGTGCCCTCAACCAAGGTACGTGCCCTTGACCGGAATCGAACCTGGGACCTTTCAGTCTGCAGGCAGACGCTCTGTCCACTGAGCCAAACCGGTTAGGGCAGGAGATATATATATATATATATATATATATATATATATATATATATATATATATATATTAATTTATTTCAGAGAGGAAGGAAGAGAGAGAGCAATAATGGGAGAGAATCATGGATCGGCTGTCCCCTGTACCCCCCACTTCTTCCCACTGGGGGTCAAGCCCGCAACTCAAGCATCAAACCTTGACCTCCTGGTTCACAGGTCCATGATCAACCACTGCGCCACGCGGCCGTGTTTCAGATTTTTTTTTTTTTTTAGAGTGAGAAGGAGGGAAGGGAGGAGGGAGACAGAGAGAGAGAAACATGGGTGTGAGAAGACACATCCACTGGCTGCCTCCCGCACATGCCCGGGGGGGGGGGGAATCGAACCTGCAACCCATGTAGGTGCCCTTGACTGGGAATCGAACCTGCGACCCTTCCGTGTGCGGGGCCAACGCTCTAACCACTGAGCCCCACCGGCCGGGCCAGAGAAAAGGCAGGATGGTGACCATTCCCTGGGGCGGAAGGGGGAGTCAGCCCCCCCCAAATCGCTCTCCCATCCCCCTCTGCACCCCCGGCCGGTGCGCAGTTCCGGGAGCGGGACGCGCTGGAGGCCGTGCTCCGCTTCTGGGCGGGCGGGGAGCAGGGCCCCGCCGCCTTCCCGATGCGCCGCCTCTGGGACCTGCGGCTGCGCCACTACCTGGGCTCCCGCTACGACGCCCGGCGCGGGGTCAGCGACTGGGACCTGCACATGAAGCTGCACGACCGCGGGGTGAGCGGCCGGCGGGGCGGGGCGGGCTCAGGCGGAGGAGGCGGCGGGGCCCCGGGCCTCACCGGGCCCCTCTCCCGCGCCCCAGGCCCGCGTCATCCACACCGCGGAGTTCAGGCGCTGGCGGGACACGGGCGTCGCCTTTGAGCTCCGGGACGCCAGCGCCTACCAGGTGCCCAACCGCACCCTGGCGTCCGGCCGCCTGCTGAGCCACGTGCGTGTCCCCGCCGCCCGGCCCGCTCCTCTGGGGGGTGTGGGGGGAGCCCAGGAGCCCAGGTCCCTGTCATCGACCCCGCCGCCCCTCGCTCCCTGCTTTCCCAGCGCGGGGAGCGCGTGGCCGCGCGAGGGTACTGGGGGGACATCGCCACGGGGCCCTTCGTGGCCTTCGGCATCGAGACGGAGGACCAGAGCCTCCTGCGGACCAACAACGGGCAGCCGGTCAAGGTGAGCGGCACCGGGGTGGGCGGCCAGGCCCCGCCCCCTGCACCAAGCCCCGCCCCTGTGCTCCAGGCCCCGCCCCTGCAGACAGGCCCCGCCCCCTGCACACAAGGCCCTGCCCTGTACTCCAGACCCCGTCCCTGCACACAAGCCCCGCCCCTGTGCTCCAGGCCCCGCCCCTGCGCTCCAGACCCCGCCCATATGTGCAACAGGTCCCGGCCCTGTACTATAGGCCCTACCCATGCACTCCAGGCACCGCCCATCTGTATAACAGGCACCACCCCCTGCACACAAACCCCACCCCTGTGCTCCGGCCCCGCCCCTCTGCACGACAGGCCCCGCCCCCTGCAACAAGCCCCGCCCCTGTGCTCCAGGCCCCGTCCCTGCACACAAACCCCGCCCCTGTGCTCCGGCCCCGCCCCTCTGCACGGCAGGTCCCGCCCCCTGCAACAAGCCCCGCCCCTGTGCTCCAGGCCCCGCCCATCTGCACGACAGGCCCCACCCGTAGAGTTCTGGGCTCCATCCTCTCCATTTCCTAAAACCAGTCCCGGGATCCGAGCTCTCTGCTCAGATGCCAGCTCTGGGGACTCGGGGGGTGGGGGGTGGGGGGTGCGGGATAAGGAGTGGGAGGGGTGCCGTACAAGCCCCCGCCTCCCAGGCCCTCACCCAGCCCCTGGCCACGCCCCTTCCCCCCACCCCCAGACCGCGGGCGACATCACGCAGCACAACGTGACGGAGCTGTTCCGCGCACTGGCCGCCTGGGGGCCCCCGCGCGCCGCCCAGAAAGACCCTCAGGAGGTGCCGGGCACCGCGAACGGAACCGCGGAGCCTGGTAGGCGCGGGACCAGGCTCTCCCCCTGGAGATGGGCGGCGGGCTCGGGTGGCAACGTGGACGCGTCATCACCTTCTGGGGAGAGAGGGACCCAGACGGCGCCCCGGGCTGCGGGCTCCAGGGGTTTCCAGCACCAGCGCGCACCGATCCGGTGCCCGGTGCCCGGCTCCGGGGACGGCCTTCCTGACGCCCGTACTCCCTCCCTCTCCTCTCTCTGGATCTCTCCTTGTCCTTAGCACCCCAATTCCAATGCCAGAATTCTGACCCTACTGCCCAGTCTGAGGCTGAGAGCTGAGAACGTTCTAGAACGCTGCTGGACCCCTGGTCCCCTTTGGCGAGACTCCCCTCTGCCCACGTCTGCCCATGCGCCTCCCAACCACCCCCAACCGAGCCCTGCCCGTGCGCTGTCCGGCCGCGGACCGCTGTCTTTCCCTCTCGGCCTCAGTGGCCTGGTCTGTAAAGTGGGTTTCTGCCTACCAGGCCGAGCGTCCATCCCGAGACCTCCCAGGAGTCCACGGGAGAGGAAGGCTGAGAAAGGGCTTCCAGAGGGCCACGGGGTGCCACCCCCCAGCCTTGTGTGCCCCCCACTAACGGTGCTGCTCCCCCCCCCAGCCCCTGGCCCGGCGCCCTTCACCCTCCACTTCCTGCCCCTCGGCTCTGACCAGACCCTCCACCACAAGCGCTGCTACAAGGGCCGGTTCCCGCTCCTCTACCTGGCCTGTGGGTAAGAGGGCCTGGGGTCCCCGCTTCCCTCTCCCTCCCTCCTCCCTCAGACCCAGGCCCCCAGCCTCCTCCCTCAGACCCAGGCCCCCAGCCTCCTCCCTCAGACCCAGGAGCCAGGCCCCCAGCCTCCTCCCTCAGACCCAGGAGCCAGGCCCCCAGCCTCCTCCCTCAGACCCAGGAGCCAGGCCCCCAGCCTCCTCCCTCAGACCCAGGAGCCAGGCCCCCAGCCTCCTCCCTCAGACCCAGGAGCCCAGGCCCCCAGCCTCCTCCCTCAGACCCAGGAGCCCAGGCCCCCAGCCCTCCTCCCTCAGACCCAGGAGCCCAGCCCTCCTCCCTCAGACCCAGGAGCCAGGCCCCCAGCCTCCTCCCTCAGACTCAGGAGCCAGGCCCCCAGCCTCCGCCATCAGACCCAGGCCCCCAGCCTCCTCCCTCAGACCCAGGCCCCCAGCCTCCTCCCTCAGACCCAGGAGCCCAGGCCCCCAGCCCTCCTCCCTCAGACCCAGGCCCCCAGCCCTCCTCCCTCAGACCCAGGAGCCAGGCCCCCAGCCCTCCCCCCTCAGACCCAGGAGCCCAGGCCCCCAGCCTCCTGCCTCAGACCCAGGAGCCCAGGCCCCCAGCCCTCTTCCCTCAGACCCAGGCCCCCAGCCCTCCTCCCTCAGACCCAGGAGCCAGGCCCCCAGCCTTCTCCTCCCTCAAACCCTGGAGCCAGGCCCCCAGCCCTCCTCCCTCAGACCCAGGCCCCCAGCCCTCCTCCCTCAGACCCAGGAGCCAGGCCCCCAGCCTCCTCCCTCGGGACCCAGGCCCCCAGCCCTCCTCCCTCAGACCCAGGAGCCAGGCCCCCAGCCTCCTCCCTCAGACCTAGGAGTCCAGGCCCCCAGCCCTCCTCCCTCAGACCCAGGAGCCCAGGCCCCCAGCCCTCCTCCCTCAGACCCAGGCCCCCAGCCCTCCTCCCTCAGACCCAGGCCCCCAGCCTCCTCCCTCGGGACCCCCACCTCCCGTTCTCTCTCTGCAGGATGGTGCATCTTCTCAGCCCTGAGCTGGGGGCCTGCGTGGCCCCTGGGGGACGCCTGGTGGTGGAGTTAGCCCGGTGAGTCCCGGGAGCGCAGGGCAGGGCACCAGGCTGGGGACGGAGAGCCGGATCCGCTACCACGGGGCTTGTCCATCTCAGGTACCTGGTGGACGTGCGGCCAGAGCAGCTGCAGGCATTCTCCGACCGGGTCGGGGAACTGGCTCAGGCAGCTGGATTCGCCCCCCAGCCCGGGGCCGGGCCCTCTGAGACCTTCGCGCGCTTCTGCAAGTCCGGGGACTCAGCTCCAGGAGACCTGGATGTGGAATCCGGGACTCCGCCCCCTGACGCCCTGGCCCTGTCCCCTGATGCCATGAACCCGTCCCCTGATGCCATGAACCCGCCCCCTGATGCCCTGGCCCCGCCTCCTGAAGCCCTGGCTCCGCCTCCTGAAGACATGGCTCCACCTCCTGAAGCCATGGCTCCGCCTCCTGAAGACATGGCTCCACCTCCTGAAGACATGGCTCCGCCTCCTGAAGACATGGCTCCGCCCACTGAAGCCATGGCTCCGCCCACTGATGCCCTGGCCCCGCCTCCTGAAGCCCTGGCTCCATTCCCTGAAGCCATGGCTCCGCCTCCTGATGTCCTCGTCCCGCCCCCAGAGGCAACAAACCCGCCCTCGGAGGGCCTGACCCAGCCCCTCCAAGGTCAACCCCCCCCTGAACCCCTCCAACTGCCCTCAGAGTCCCCGGCTTCTTCACTCGAGGCTTCCGCTCCGCCCACAGGGAGTCAGAGCCGCCCAAACCAGAGAGTCTGAGGGGACCCTCAGGGACCCCCTCCCCACCTCTCACTTCCAAAGCCGGGTCCTGGAGCTGCACCCTCCACACGCTCGCTCAGCCCCCAGAGACGTGGCTGGAATCTCAGATTCCGTTTCTGAGATCCTATAGTCTGCCCCTGGAATTCTAGATGGTTCGCTCAGAGTCCCACTCTCCACTCCCGACACTGGAAACGCAGCCCAGAGACCGGCCCTGAGCCTCGGGGGCTCCGTGGGGGTCCCCGGTGCTCTGCGGGGTCCCCCAGATGTCCCAGGCCTAAGCAGCTGTCTCCCCTCCTGCAGCTGCTCTGCACCCACGGATTCAAATAAAGAGCAGAGACTTGTCAGCCTTGCCTGTGTCCCCGTGTCCGTCCTCCGTCCGGCTCTGGGGCTGGGCGTGAGGGGGGGGGGGGGCGGGAGAGGGCAGGAGAGGACAGCCAGACCACATTCCTGGTTTTCCAAGCGGCCTGGGATTGCCCTGCACCACACACGTGGATCCTCAAATAAATCAACAAAAATGGATCCCGTGGCAACCGGCTTCGGCACTGATACTGGCCATCAGGTGATGGAAGGACAGACCAGGCTGCCCTGGCCGGTGTGGCTCAGGGCATAGAGCGTCGGCCTTCGGGCTGAAGGGTCCCAGGTCTGATTCTGGTCAAGGGCACATGCCCATGTTGTGGGCTCAGTCCCCAGTAGGGGGAGTGCAGGGGGCAGCCAATCAATGATTCCCTGTCATCACTGATGTGTCTATCTCTCTTCCTCTCCCTTCCTCTCTGAAATCAATAAAAATATATATATTTTTTAAAATAGACAAGGCTTCTCCTCATAGACGTGGCAGTTTAGGGAGGGGCTGGGGGCCTGGGCTCCTGGGTCTGAGGAAGGAGTGGCTGGGCTCCTGGGTCTGAGGGAGGAGGGCTGGGGGCCTGGGCTCCTGGGCCTGAGGGAGGAGTGGCTGGGCTCCTGGGTCTGAGGGAGGAAGGCTGGGGGCCTGGGTACTGGGTCTGAGGGAGGAGGGGCTGGGGGACTGGGCTCCTGGGTCTGAGGGAGGAGGGGCTGGGGGCTGGGCTCTGATGCTGAGGGAGGAGGGCTGGGGGCCTGGGCTCCTGGGTCTGAGGGAGGAGGGCTGGGGGCTGGGCTCTGGGTCTGAGGGAGGAGGCTGGGGGCCTGGGCTCCTGGGTCTGAGGGAGGAGGGGCTGGGGGCCTGGGCTCCTGGGTCTGAGGGAGGAGGGCTGGGGGCCTGGGCTCCTGGGTCTGAGGGAGGAGGGCTGGGGGCTGGGCTCTGGGTCTGAGGGAGGAGGGCTGGGGGCCTGGGCTCCTGGGTCTGAGGAAGGAGGGGCTGGGGGCCTGGGCTCCTGGGTCTGAGGGAGGAGGGGCTGGGGGTCTGGACCCCTGGGTCTGAGGGATGAGGGGGTCAGAAGCCGGATTCCCAGGCAGCTCTGTGTCGGGATGATCCAGCTGGAGCACCGCCCGCCCCACCCCTCACGCGCCCCGTTATCTCGCTTCCTGGGCAGGGGGAGGGGGAGCCGTATATTTAGTCGCTGCCCTCGCCCTTTATCAGTGTCCTCAGTGAGGCCTGAGCAGCCCGGACGGGACTGAAGTCCCCGGGGCCCTCAAGGTCACCCCGGACGCCCCTCGCTGACTCTCCAGGAGCCTCTTATCCCTTCTCTGCCCCCTCCGGCTCCCGGCCGAGTCTCAGCATGGCGGACGAGTGAGTGCATGCAGGTCTCCTGAGCCCGAGGCGGGGGGAGGTGGGCGATCTCCTGCAGGGGTGAGGCCCGCGAGGCTGGACCCCCTGGCCTGAGAAAGGAGGCGGGGTGGGGGGGATCAGGACTCCTGGGGGTCCGAATGCGGTTAAGAGTTTGGGAATCAGCCGAAACCGGTTTGGTTCAGTGGGTAGGGCGTCAGCTTGCAGACTGAAAGTCCCAGGTTCGATTCCAGTCAAGGGCATGTACCTTGGTTGTGGGCACATCCCCATTGGGGGGGGGGTGCAGGAGGCAGCTGATGGATGTTTCTCTCTCATCAATATTTTGACTCTCTCTTCCTCTCTCTTCCTCTTTGTAAAAAACCAATAAAATATATTTAACGAAGAAGAAGGAGAAGAAGAAAAAAAGAGGCCCCTCCTGGCCTCTCTTAAAAAAAATAAAATAAAAAGAATTTGGGAGTCAGACTCCTTGGACCGGAGACGGGGAAGTTGGTGGCAGGGCCTCTCGGTCAGAGGGGCTTTCTGGGGTCCCTTTGGGGGCGGACGGGACAGATCAGAGGCCCACCATGAACCCCCTTTCCTGCTTTCTCTCCCCCCCTCAACCCCCAGGAGCGGCAATGCGGTGAGAGCGGGCAGGGCTGCACCTCCGGGCGGGGCGGGGCGGGAGGCTGCAGCCCTAGCGGAGGGCAGGGAGCGGGGCTGAGGGTGCGGGTGGTGACCCGGCTCCGCCCCCGGACCCCAGGCTGGGGAACCCGCACCGGCCCCGATGCGACGCCGCTCCTCCGCCAACTACAAGGCCTACGCCACCGAGCCGCACGCCAAGGTGAGCCAGACCGCGCGGTGGGCGGGGCCTGGGAGAAGGGGCGGGGCCATATCCTTAGTGGAGGCGTGGTTTAGGCCTTGGGCGGAGCCCAAGCGGATGACGAAGTGTGAGGGGCGGGGCTTAGCGCCCGGACGGACCGGGCTCGGATTGGTGAGCGCTGCTTATGGGCGGAGTTTCGTTGCTCGTGGGAACCGCGTTGGCCTACGAGGTGGTGGGCGGTGCCTAGCCAGAGTCAGAGGCCCAGATTGGTGGATTGGGCTGAGGGGGCGTGGCCTCTCGCACTCTGAGTGCTGGGATTGGAGGCGGGCTCAAGTCTGGGCCGGACTTGGGGGGGGGTGTGAATTCTTAAGCCCCGCCCACTGCCTGCCTTTGGGTCCCTCTTCCCGCCTCCTATTTCTCTCCATCTCAACCCCGCAGAAAAAGTCTAAGATCTCCGCCTCGAGAAAACTGCAGCTGAAGGTGAGAACCGGCCTGGAGAGGGAGCCTGGGCGTCCTTGGGGGCGGGGCTTGAGGCTTCGAATGTGTGAGTGGGTGGGGCTTGGAGAGCTGGGTTTGGGGGCGCGGCTTTGCAGCCGGGGGACCCTCTCTGGAACAGCGGGCCTGGGGATGATGGACCTTGAGTGGACGCGACTCAGAAAGACCCAAGTCCATCCGAAACCGGTTTGGCTCAGTGGCCTGCGGATTGAGGGGTCCCGGGTTCGATTCCCGTCAAGGGCATGTACCTTGGTTACGGGCACATCCCCAGTGGGAGGTGTGCAGGAGGCAGCTGATCGATGCTTCTAACTCTGTCCTTCTCCCTTTTTCTCTGTAAAAAAAAAAAAAAAATCAATAAAAATATATATTTAAAAAAAAAAAAAGAAGAACAAAAAGAAAGACCCAAGTCCAGAGCTGGGATCAGAGGACCCGGGCGGGTGGAGGCAGCCTTCCAGCGGGTCTTCATCTCGCTCCCCCCACGTGGGTTGAGGTCCGGCCTCCCTCTGCCCCTCCACCCCCACCCCCTAGACCCTGATGCTGCAGATCGCGAAGCAGGAGCTGGAGCGCGAGGCGGAGGAGCGGCGCGGGGAGAAGGGGCGCGCCCTGAGCACGCGGTGCCAGCCCCTGGAGCTGGCCGGGCTGAGCTTCGAGGAGCTGCAGGTACAGGCTCTGAGCAGGGTCCCGTCCAGCCCGAGGCCCGGGCTCCTCTGGCACTCACTACCCTTTTTCTTCTGCTCAGGACCTGGGGCCCAATCTCCCCATTTTTACCCTCACCAGATCACACGTATGTATGGCCTCCGATCCCAGAGAGTGGTTCCTCTGTTCCTACTTCTGTAGATTCTCATGGTTATTGGCTCTGGAGTTCAGCTTTGTTCGAAGTTTCCAGAGACCAGCTTTCGTCTGCTTCACAACTCTCCTCCCCCAGACCCAGGCCCCCAGCCCTCATCCCCCAGACCCAGGACCCCAGCCTCCTCCCCCAGACCCAGGACCCCAGCCCCTCTACCCTTCTCCCTCAGACCCGGGAGCCAGGCCTCCAGCCTCCTCCCTCAGACCCAGGAGCCCAGGCCCCCAGCCCTCCTCCCTCAGACCCAGGAGCCCAGGCCCCCCTCCTCCTCCCTCAGACCCAGGAGCCCAGGCACCCAGCCCTCCTCCCTCAGACCCAGGAGCCCAGGCCCCCAGCCTCCTCCCTCAGACCCAGGAGCCCAGGCCCCCAGCCCCTCCTCCCTCAGACCCAGGAGCCCAGGCCCCCAGCCCCTCCTCCCTCAGACCCAGGGGTCCGGGTCCCCAGCCCTCCTCCCTCAGACCCAGGAGCCCAGGCCCCCCTCCTCCTCCCTCAGACCCAGGAGCCCAGGCACCCAGCCCTCCTCCCTCAGACCCAGGGGTCCAGGTCCCCAGCCCTCCTCCTCAGACCCAGGAGCCCAGGCCCCCAGCCCTCCTCCCTCAGACCTAGGGGTCCGGGTCCCCAGCCCTCCTCCCTCAGACCCAGGAGCCCAGGCCCCCAGCCCTCCTCCCTCAGACCCAGGGGTCCGGGTCCCCAGCCCTCCTCCCTCAGACCCAGGGGTCCGGGTCCCCAGCCCTCCTCCCTCAGACCCAGGAGCCCAGGCCCCCAGCCCTCCTCCCTCAGACCCTGGGGTCTGGGTCCCCACCCCTCCTCCCTCAGACCCAGGAGCCCAGGCCCCCAGCCTCCTCCCTCAGACCCAGGAGCCCAGGCCCCCAGCCTCCTCCCTCAGACCCAGGAGCCCAGACCCCCAGCCCTCCTCCCTCAGACCCAGGGGTCCGGGTCCCCAGCCCTCCCCTACCACACCGCCACCTCTTTCCCAGGACTTGTGCCGGCAGCTCCACGCCCGCGTGGACAAAGTGGACGAGGAGAGATACGATGTGGAGGCGAAAGTCACCAAGAACATCACGGAGGTGGGAGGCACGGGCACTGGGGGGTCCCCGTCAGGTCCGGGTGTTAGGCCCTCCATGCCTGGCCCCTCGTGGTGGAGGACACCGGGGGACCCAGGTCGGCTCCGTGTGTCCGGCCGGGAGCGGGCAGAAGGCTGGCTACAGGATGGCCAGGCCAGACCGCTCCAGGCAGGGGGAGGTGGGACAGCAGAAGACAGGTGAAATGTGTGATGGGAGCGCCCAGCGTTGCTGAAGGAGCGGAGGCGTGGACAGGGGACCCTGAGAGGCGGCTAGCTGGGCGGGGATGTGTCCCTGGTTGTCAGGGAGACAAGGCTGAGGCGGATCTGGGAGGGTTTCCAGGTCAGAAGGAAGTGAGGGGATTTCACCCCAGGCATGGGAGCCTTGGCTAGGACAGGCCTGGGCAGGGCCTGGGCTGGGAAAGGAGGGGAGGGGACGGGGAGGAGTGGGGGGAGGCGGAAGTGGAGGGAGCAGTGGTCTCTATTCCCCTTGTTTCCCCCACCCCCACCCCCACCCCAACCCAGATCGCAGATCTGACCCAGAAGATCTTTGACCTCCGCGGCAAGTTCAAGCGGCCCACCCTGAAGCGGGTGCGCATCTCGGCGGACGCCATGATGCAGGCGCTGCTGGGCACCCGGGCTAAGGAGTCCTTGGACCTGCGCGCCCACCTCAAGCAGGTGAAGAAGGAGGACACGGAGAAGGTGAGTGGCTGGGCCGGAAAGGGGCCTAGCGGAGGGGGTGTGGGGGCAGCAGTCCCAGGCTGGCCTCCGGGCGAGGACTTTGGAATTGGAGGGAGAAAAATCTGGAAGTACAGGAGGGGCACAGGAAGTGCACCAGGAAGACAGGAAGTAGAAGGGGGAGGCTAGGAGTGCATTAGGACAAGGGAAGTAGCATGGAGTCAGAATAGGAATAGGGGTTATAGGAAGTGCTTGAGAGAAGAGAGACAGGAAGTACAGGAGGGAGACAGGAAGTGCAGGAGGAAGTACAGGAGGGAGACAGGAAGTGCAGGAGGGAGACAGGAAGTGCAAGAGGGAGACAGGAAGTGCAGGAGGGAGACAGGAAGTTCAGGAGGGAGACAGGCAGTATAGGAAGGATACAGGAAGTGTGGGAGGGAGACAGGAAGTATAGGAGGGAGACAGGAAGTGCAGGAGGGAAACAGGTGGTGCAGGAGGAAGTACAGGAGGGAGACAGGCAGTATAGGAAGGTTACAGGAAGTGTGGGAGGGAGACAGGAAGTGCAGGAGGGAGACAGGAAGTTCAGGAGGGAGACAGGAAGTGCAGGAGGGAAACAGGTGGTGCAGGAGGAAGTACAGGAGGGAGACAGGCAGTATAGGAAGGTTACAGGAAGTGTGGGAGGGAGACAGGAAGTGCAGGAGGGAGACAGGAAGTTCAGGAGGGAGACAGGAAGTGCAGGAGGGAAACAGGTGGTGCAGGAGGAAGTACAGGAGGGAGAACAGGCAGTATAGGAAGGTTACAGGAAGTGTGGGAGGGAGACAGGAAGTGCAGGAGGGAGACAGGAAGTGCAGGAGGGAGACAGGTGGTGCAGGAGGGAGACAGGAAGTGCAGGAGGGAGACAGGAAGTGCAGGAGGGAGACAGGAAGTGCAGGAGGGAGACAGGAAGTGCAGGAGGGAGACAGGAAGTGCATGGATCAGTGTGGATGGGATGCTGAGGGGCAGGGAGTGCTCCAGAACCAGACCCTCGGTCAGAGTGGCCCCTCAGGCTGGAGGGCGGTTGGAGGGCATTTGAGGGAAGACATTCTCACCTCTGACCCCGTCTCCCCAGGAAAACCGGGAGGTGGGAGACTGGCGCAAGAACATCGACTTGCTGAGTGGCATGGAGGGCCGCAAGAAGAAGTTCGAGGGCTGAGCCCCCACCCGCGGGCCGCCGCCCGGCCGCCCACAGCCCTGAGGAATAAAGCCGTGTCTGAGCGGGGAGGCTGTGTGCGTGTGTGTCTGCCCCCCGGGGCCAGGGTGTGGGGGTGGGTTAATCGAGGGCCGGCCCCGGAAGCCACGGGCACCTCAGGGGCAGACCTGGGTCTCCAGCAGGGGGCGATCTGGGCGCCTCTGCTCTGGGGGGAGGGCACCGGGCTGCTGAGACCCAGGCTCACAGAGACACACCAAGAATGAGAGGGAGAGGGGGAAGCCAGGTTCGTGGGAATCAGTGCAAAGACCCAGAAACTGGAGAGGGAGACACACAGACAGAGCTGAGGCAGACATGAAGGCCCCGGGGGTAGGGGTGGGGGGGTGGGGGTAACTTCAGGGACACAAGGACCCAGAGGAGCCAAAAAGGGAGGGACAGGGGCACCGCCAGAGAGACACGGGGTCACAGACAGACACACGAGGGACAGGCACTCACAGATGCAGCCGCAGGAACACACAGAGACCTCTGGCTGGTGAGCCCAGTGGTTAGAGCTCAGTTCCCAGCTGCGGGCTCTCGGGTTTGATTCCTGGCCAGGGGCAGGAGCCCGGCTGCAGCTTCCACCCCCAGCCCCAGTTGGGGCGCATGCAGAAGACAAGCAGTCCATGCGCCTCTCTCTCTCATCAATGTTTCTCTCTCTCTGCTCCTCCTCCTCCTCTCTCCCACTCTGGATGCCCTAGACAGGAAGACAGAGGGCATCTCCTCAGAAGGGTCTCCTAAGCCCTCGGTCGGCAAACCGCGCGGCTCTTGGGCCCCTGGAGGGTGGCTCTCCCACAGAATACCACGGCCCCGGGCGAGGCTGTCTTGAAGAAGAGGCGGGAGAAGTTGTTTAAACAATGTGGCTCTCTAAAGAGAAATGCCAATCGCTGTGCTGTTGATATCTGGCTCTGCGGACTCATGGGTTTGCCGACCACTGTCCTAGGCCAAGTGAGGACAGGCTCAGGAACCCAAAGTGGAAAAATACCCTCAAATGAGGATGAACGAACAAACAGACAAACAAAAGAAGGCTCGGAGGGACACAGACGCGGGGGAAGAACACAGACGCAGACACAGAGCCCAAAGCAGAGGGGCCCAGGGGAGCTGCGGAGAAATGCACAGAGAGGGAGACAGGGATTGGAGGCAGCGAGACAACACAGGCCCGGAGGGAGGGGTGAGGGCTGCAGTGCTCGCTGGCCAGGGCTGGCTCCACGGAGGTCAAGGTCGTGGCTTGGCAGGGAAGGAGGGATGGAGATACCAAAAAAGGCCCCGTCAGATGAGGGGGGGGGGGGGGAGACAAGGTCCAGTGGGCCTCACACCCTCCCGGTCCCCTCCCCCACGCACACCTGCTTCCCGGCTTTAGCGCCTGTTGTCACCGGGGTGGAATCCGGGCAGACAAAGGGTGGGGGCGGGGAGGGGGAGACAAAGACGGATGGAGGGACACACAGTGGAGAGGCCCAGAGAGGAAGGCGAGACAGAGACAGAGAGACAGGACAGGGGGCAGGGGGAGGGGGGAGAACAGGAGCCTGGGAAAGGGGAACCGTCCCCGCACCCGCCATCCATAGGCAGTCTCACCCTGGCCAGTGTTGCTCAGTGGGTAGAGCGTCGGCCTGAGGCCCCACGGATCCTGGGTTCGATTCCGGTCAAGGGCACAGGCCCGGGTTGCGAGCTTGATCCCTAGGAGGGTGTGCAGGAGGCAGCCGGTCCGTGATTCTCTCTCATCCTGGATGTTTCCGTCTCTCCCGTTCTCTTCCTCTCTGAAATCCATAAAAATATAGTATTTCTGAAAGCCCTCCTGACTGGTTTGGCTCAGCGGATAGAGCGTCGGCCTGTGGACTGGAGGGTCCCAGGTTCGATTCCGGTCAAGGGCACGTACCTTGGTGGCGGGCACATCCCCGGTGAGGGGGGTGTGCAAGAGGAAGCTGATCGATGATTCTCTCCCATCGATGTTTCTAACTCTCTATCCCTCTCTCCTCCTCTCTGTAAAAAAACGATAAAATACATATATTTTTAAAAAGTAAAATAAATAAAAATGCATTCTCTAAGCCCAGGGCTGAACACAGGGAGTGGCACCACATGCAGTGCCCCAGGGCGGGGTGGGGGGTGGGGCGCAGGGGTCCCTGGCCAGCCCTGAGCTCCCAGGAGCTCATGGGGGGAAGGGTCCACGCAGCCAGCAGAGGCCTGGATCACGGACCTGGAGCCAGCGGGGCCGGGCGGCCTCTGCAGGGGGCTGGGGGGGCGAAGGGGGCGGCGAGGCCCAGCGTTTGGGGAAAGGAATTCCCCCTCCCTCCCCCAGGGGGCGGGGCTGAGCTCCCTATAAACGGGGGTGCCGCAGCTGCCCCTCACGTTCCTGCCTCTGCAGACCCCGCTTTAGGTACAGCTCCCCGCGATCCAGGTGGGAGAGGCGGGGCGAGGAGGGGAGGGAGGGATGAGGCGGAGGGGCCTGGGGATGAGCATTTGGGGGTGGGGGACACACACAGAATCTGGGGGCGCCTGGATTGGGGTGTCCCAGAAAATGCCCTCAAGCCCCCGGAGGTCTGAGTCAGGGACTCCCAGAACAGGGGGGTGTCTGGGCTTGGGTGGCAGTCCCAGAGTCTGCATGTCAGGAATAGGGGAGGGGGGCAGAGTCAGAACCGGGGTTCTGGGAGTTGAGGGTCCAAGGGGGTGGGGTGCTCAGAGGGGGCGGGCGAAATTCCTCCTGGTGACATCCTCAGGGGCAGCGGGAATTGGGGCTCTGAGTCTGGGCACCGGTTTTGGGGTCTCAGGATCATGGGGCATCAGAAACGGGGTCTCCGAATCTGGGCGGGGCCCCGTGAGCCGTGAACTGGGAGTGCCAGGCTCTGTGGGCACTGGGGTTTGGGCACCTCGGGGGCCGGGGGGGGATGCCAGAGATTGGGGGGGTCCACTTAGGGGTGAGGGTGAGGCCTGGGGGAGCCCTGGTCTCGGGGCGTCCCTCCTCCTCCGGGGCTGTGGGTGAAGGTAAGGGAGGCAGGTGGGGAGACCCCGGCCGGACGGAGGGGTGGTCAAGGAGGGGGAGAGAAGTGGGGGTGACTAACTCTCCCCGAACCCCCCCCCTCACTCACACGCACTCAGACCCTTTTTAAGAGATGTCCTCTGTCCTCCTGGAGGGCATCCCCCCGAAATAGCCCCTGGGGGTGGGGCGGCTATTGTCTTCAGGACACCCGCCTCCCAAATGCCCTCCTAATCCCACTGAGATCGGGTTCCAGGCCCTGTCACCAGACAAAGGAGGACAGCTGGGGGGGGGGTGCAGGGGGCTGGGGCTGGGCCAGACCTCCTCCCTCAGACCCAGGAGCCCAGGCCCCAGCCTCCTCCCTCAGCCCCAGGCCCCCAGCCTCCTCCCTCAGACCCAGGAGCCCAGGCCCCAGCCTCCTCCCTCAGCCCCAGGCCCCCAGCCTCCTCCCTCAGACCCAGAAGCCCAGGTCCCCAGCCTCCTCCTCCCTCAGACCCAGGAGCCCAGGCCCCCAGCCCTCCTCCCTCAGACCCAGGAGCCCAGGCCCCCAGCCTCCTCCCTCAGACCCAGGAGTCCCCCAGCCCCTCCTCCCTCAGACCCAGGAGCCCAGGCCCCCAGCCCCTCCTCCCTCAGACCCAGGAGCCCAGGCCCCCAGCTTCCTCCCTCAGACCCAGGAGTCCCCCAGCCCCTCCTCCCTCAGACCCAGGAGCCCAGACCCCCACCCCTCCTCCCTCAGACCCAGGAGCCCAGGCCCCCAGCCCTCCTCCCTCAGACCCAGGAGCCCAGGCCCCAGCCCTCCTCCCTCAGACCCCCCCCCCACCTTCTCTGTGGTCCTCAGGTCGCACCAGGATGTCGGACACGGAGGAGCAGGAATATGAGGAGTGAGTGATGTGGCGAGAGGACTGGGGGTCTGGGGAAGTGGGGACCCTCTTTCTCTCCCAGCCTCTAACTCTCTCTCTCTCTCTCCCCGGGGGTCCCCCGCACCAGGGAGCAGCCAGAAGGTGAGAGGGGAGGGCACCGGCATTGGAGGTGGGGGGCGGCAGGCGGGCCTCCTGGGAGGGGCATTGCAGGGAAGCCCACCCTCCTGGTTTCCTGAGAGTTTTTTTTTTTTTTAAATATACTTTATTGATTTTTACAGAGAGAAATGGAGAGGGATAGAGAGTTAAAAACATCGATGAGAGAGAAACATCGACCAGCTGCCTCCTGCACACCCCCCACCGGGGATGTGCCCGCAAACAAGGCACACGCCCTTGACCGGAATCGAACCTGGGACCTTTCAGTCCGCAGACCGACGCTCTATCCACTGAGCCAAACCGGCTTCGGCTCTTTTTATTTTTTAAAAATATGTGTTTATTGATTTTACAGAGGAAGGGAAAGGGGAGAGAGAGAGAAACATCAGTGATGAGAAAAATCACGGATCAGCTGCCTCCTGCACGCGCCCCCTACTGGGGATGGAGTTCGCAACCCGGGCATGTGCCCCGACCGACCGGGAATCGAACCCGGGTCCTCCTTGTTTGAGGGCAAAGCTCACTGCCCCCCGCACGCCCACCTGTGACCCCAACCGGGGCCTCTGCCCGGCTCCCGGGCTCCTAACGGCCTCCCCCTTTGCCCCCCGCCCCTTGCAGAGGAGGAGGCTGCGGAGGAGGAGGAGGAAGGTGAGGCCCGGGACCAGGACGCAGCAGCTGCAGCTGGAAGCGGGCCGGGGAGGGGGAGAGGGGAAGGGAGGGGGGTCTGGGGGGGAGGGGGACCGTTGTCCCCCCGGTGGCAGCTGGGGTGGGGGCTCCCCAGGACCTGGGTTTCAGCTCCTCTAACAGCCTCTCCCCTCTCTCCCCTCCCGCACCCCGCACCCCGCGCCCCGCGCCCCTTCGTGGCCGCCCCCCCTTCCCGCACCTCCCCCCCCCCTGGCTTCTCCCTGCCCCCCCGCCCCCCTCCCCAGCCCCCGAGGAGCCGGAGCCGGTGGTAGAGCGAGGTAACCGCGGCCGCTTCGCTTCCTGAGGATGATTTCGGGGCTCCCTTCCCCCTAGTCCCCCCCCCCCCCCCCGCCCCGATATCCACGCCCCGCCCCCACCCCCCACCCCCCGCCAGACACGGTCCCTTTAAGCCGCGGGGCGCGCGCCCTCTGGCGGCCGGGAAGGGAGTCGCCCCGCAGCGACGTGAACCCTTTCCCTTCCTTCTTAAAGGGACCGGCACCCAAGCCTTCTCCCCGGCCCCTCCCCGCCCGGAGGGGAGCTGGGAGAAGAGTTGGGTGTTTGCGGGGAGGCACCCGCCCCCCACCTGCACCCCCGACCCCGTCTGTCATGTTCCTCCTCCATATACATTCGAAGGAAGGTCGGGAGGGGGCTGGGGTTGCAGGGGGCCAGGCGCCCCGAGTCTGGGTGCCTGTGTCCCCCCCAGGGGCTGGGGGCTGGGGACACCGAATGAAGAGAGGGCTGCGGGGGGCGGGGGGGGTCCTGAACCGCTAGGTCCTGATGGAGGAGGGCAGGAGCTCTGGGTTTGTCGAAGGGGGAGGGTTGGAGGTCTGGGGTTCGGGGTCTGGCCTCTGGGCCCCCAGGGAAGTGGGAGGGGTCCCCATGCCAGTTCTGAATGTATATATGACGCGTGTGACCCCCTTCTTTCCCTTGGCGGCCACCCTGACTTCCCTTCCCCAGTACCCCCCCCCCCATGCCCTCTCCAACCCTCCAGAGCGGCTGGAGGAGGGAACTGGGCTCCGGGGGGGGGGCAAGGTTTGGGGGTCCCCTCTTTGGCCCCTCATGAGCTCTGGCTAACTCTCTCTTTGTATCCTTTCACCAGAGGAGGAGCGCCCCAGACCGAGGTGAGATCCTAGCGGGGCGTGTGTGTGTGTGTGTGTGTGTGTGTGTGTGTGTGCGTCCCAACCACACCCTCCTGAGTATGTCCCCCACCTGCAGAGATAGGGTGGGGGGGAGAGAGAGAGAGAGAGAGAGAGAGAGAGAGAGAGAGGAGGGAGGGCTGACCGCACCCCTGCAATGCAAATATCATGCAAACTCTGCACATAACTTAAAATTTTTGACTATTTGTACCTTAACCGGTGTGCCTCAGTGGATAGAGCCGTGGCCTGCAGACTGAAAGGTCCCAGGTTCGATTCCAGTCAAGAGCAAGTGCATGCCTGGTTGTGGGCTCAAATTGCACGCAGTGAAGGACCTGCAGGAGGCAGCCAATCGACGATTTACTCTCATCATTGATGTTTCTTTCTCACTCCCTCTCTCTGAAATCAATCAATGTATATTTTAAAATATTTTTACTAGCTGTGTTTTATAAAGACAAAACACATAAAACTAATATTTTTCCTCGCCTCAAAAGCATTGTTATTTATTTCAGAAAGGAGGGAGAGAAGCTTCAGTGATGATGAGAGAGAATCACGCATTGGCTGCCTCCTGCACACCCCTCACTGGGGATCGAACCTGCACCTCGGACATGCGCCCTGACCAGGAATCCAGCCCGGGACCTCCTGGTTTCTAGGTCCATGCTCAACCACTGAGCCACGCTAATTTTTTTAAAAAATATATTTTATTGATTTTTTACAGAGAGGAAGAGAGAGAGAGATAGAGAGCTAGAAACATCAAGAGAGAGAAACATCGAACAGCTGCCTCTTGCACACCCCCCACCGGGGATGTGCCTGCAACCAATGTACATGCCCTTGACCGGAATCGAACTTGGGACCCTTCAGTCCACAGACCGACGCTCTACCACCGAGCCACACCGACTTCGGCAAGCCACGCTAATTTTTTTTTTAATAAAATACATTTTTATTGATTTCAGAGGAAGGAAGAGGGAGAGACATAGAAACATCCACGATGAGAATCATGGGTCGGCTGCCTCCTGCACGCCCCCTACTGGGGATGGAGCCCAGGCTTGTGCCCTTGACCTGAATAGAACCTGGGACCCCTCAGTCTGCAGGCTGGCGCTCTGTCCACTGAGCAACACCGGCCAGGGACAGGCTAATCCTAATATCTCGTATCTATTCAGCCTGCGATCTGTGACCTTTCATCAATGCAACATGCAATAAACATAATCGCGAGATTCCTTTGCTTGTAGCAAGTCCTGGAAGTCAGCTGTGTGTGTCCCCGGCGTCCCTGGGCCTGGGACCGGGTGGCGGGGCGGATCAGGGACCTCGCGCCCTCACTGTCTTCCTCTCCTTCCCTGTCCCCTCAGCCGCCCCGTAGTGCCTCCGCTGATCCCCCCAAAGATCCCGGAAGGGGAACGTGTGGACTTCGATGTAAGTAACCCCCCCTTACTCCCCTACCCCCCACCCACCCCCAGACCCCAGCACCTGCAAGCCCTTAGGCCGCCTGGACGCAAATTGGAAAAAAATCGCAAAAGCCAAGTAGGGCGCGAACACGGCGCTTTGCTGCCACCTGCTGGCCATGGGCGGAACTGCCGGCTCCGCTGATGGATTCCTGCGGGGCTGGGGGCTGGGGGCTGGGGGGCTGGGGGGCGCCCCTCCTGAGGCCTCGGGGCGCTGCCCGGGAGTAACGGGGCGCCCCCGCCACGCCCCCCCAGGACATCCACCGGAAGCGCATGGAGAAGGACCTGCTGGAGCTGCAGACGCTCATCGACGTGCACTTCGAGCAGCGCAAGAAGGAGGAGGAGGAGCTCATTGCGCTGAAGGACCGCATCGTGAGTCCGGGTGGTGGTGGTGAGGGGGGGGCTCCCCAAGTCCTCCCCTACTACCCCCACACCCAGTACCATTTTCGGGGTCCCGGGGGGATAACGGAGAACAGGTCCTGTCCAATGCATCAAACTTGTGCATTTTTAAAATAAATTTCATATATATATTTTATTGATTTTGTCCAGAGAGGAAGGGAGAGAGATAGAGAGTTAGAAACATCGATGAGAGAGAGTCATCGATCAGCCGCCTCTTGCACACCCCCTACTGGGGATGCTCCCGCAACCAAGGTACATGCCCTTGACCGGAATCGAACCCGGGACCCTTCAGTCCCCAAGCCAACGCTCTATGCATTGAGCCAAACCGGTTTCGGCAAACTTGTGCATCTTTATTTTTTCATTTGTTTTGTCTTGACCTCGTTCCTCTGGGGGAGGGGTCCCGGGTGGGTGGGGTGCCTGCACCCCCTCATTCTCCCCCCCCCCCCCAGGAGTGGCGCCGGGCGGAGAGAGCGCAACAGCAGCGCTTCAGAACCGAGAAGGAGAAGGAGCGGCAGGCCCGGCTGGCGGTGGGTGCCTCCCGGTGGGGGACCCGATGTTCCATTCATCATATTCCCTGGGGTCCCCCCCCCAAAAAAAAAGGTCTTCCCGGCTGCGTTATTCAGGGACCTTTCCGTTGGAAGGAACGGGAACCCCCACCCAGGCCCGATGCGGCAGAAAGAAGGTTTTCTTGGCTCCTGTCAAACCAAAGTCTAGGGAGAGCCTGCTTCAGGCATGGCTGGATCCAGCGGCTCAAGCACATGCTCTCACAAAGACCCCGTGTTTTCTTTTCCCGTCGCTTGGCCCATCTTTCTGTGGATGTCTGGGTGACCAGTTCGTCCCCGCTTGCCCCAGGCTTCCCTGCTGAGTCCTGATAACCCTGTATCCCCCGCTGTCCCAGGCAGACTGGAGTGGTCCCCCCGTCCGTAACTGGTGAGCATGTTTGAGAACGCATCTGTGGCTTCAGGCCTCGAAAGTGTGATCTGTGGCGGCATTCAGGAAGCGCCCACCTGGGACACTTTTTTATTTTAAAAAAACATATTTTATTGATTTTTTACAGAGAGGAAGGGAGAGGGATAGAGAGTTAGAAACATTGATGAGAGAAAAACATCCATCAGCTGCCTCCTGCACTCCCCCCCACCCCCCACTGGGGATGTGCCCGCAACCAAGGTACATGCTCTTGACCGGAATCGAACCCAGGACCCTTGAGTCCATAGGCCGATGCTCTATCCACTGAGCCAAACCGGTTTTGGCTGGACCACTTTTGAGGGACGGGAGTAGGGTGGTGTAGTGAGCGGAATAAGGGTGACCCCAAGCAGCTCACATTCTGGTTCCTGGGACCTTCCACTGAAAAAGGGACTTTGCAGATGTGGCTGAGGATCTGGAGATGGGGAGATGGTCTCGGATGATCCCGGAGGCTCAGAGCCGTCAGGAGCGGGCTGGTGGGAGGGAGTCAGAAGGGTCTGGGAGCCCTACCCGGTGTGGCTCAGTGGCTAGAGCGTCGGGATGAAAGGATCCCAGGTTTGATTCCGGTCAAGGGCATGTACCTTGGTTGCGGGCACATCCCAGTGCGGGGTGTGCAGGAGGCAGCTGATCCATGTTTTTCTCTCATCGATGTTTCTGACCTCTATTCCTCTCCCTTCCTCTCTGTAAAAAAATCAATAAAATATATATTTTTTAAAATGAGGGAGGAAGGGGCCAGGAGCAAAGGGATGCAGGCAGCCCCTGGAGCCAGAGAAGGTCAGGCATCAGGGTTGAACCCCTATTCCCACAGGAGGAGAAGATGCGGAAGGAGGAGGAGGAGGCCAAGAAGCGGGCGGAGGATGACGCCAAGAAGAAGAAGGTCCTGTCCAACATGGGGGCCCACTTTGGGGGCTACCTGGTCAAGGTGCGTTCCGCTCCAGGGCCTGAGGTCCAGGTTCCCAGGGAGGAGGCGACTGAGGGAGGGGCTGGGAGCCTGGGTCTGAGGGAGGAGGGCTGGGGCCTGGGCTCCTGGGTCTGAGGGAGGAGGGCTGGGGGCCTGGACTCCTGGGTCTGAGGGAAGAGGGGCTGGGGCCTGGGCTCCTGGGTCTGAGGGAGGAGGCTGGGGGCCTGGGCTCCTGGGTCTGAGGGAGGAGGGGCTGGGGCCTGGGCTCCTGGGTCTGAGGGAGGAGGGGCTGGGGGCCTGGGCTCCTGGGTCTGAGGGAGGAGGGGAGGGACCTGGACCCCAGCTCCAGGTGTCCCCTCCCCATGCGCAGGCGGAACAGAAGCGGGGGAAGCGGCAGACGGGGCGGGAGATGAAGCTTCGCATCCTGTCGGAGCGGAAGAAGCCTCTGGACATCGACCACATGGGCGAGGAGCAGCTCAGGTAGGCGGGGGGCAGGGGGGTGGGCGGGAGGAGGCCTGGGTCTGAGACAGGGAGCTGGGAGTCCTTCTTGAACCCGGGCGAAATTATTTTTATTTTTAAAAATATATTTTATTCTCAGCAACTATTGATAGATGACTAATTATGTACCCCGTTGCCTTTGCTTCTCATTAAATTAGCTTAAAACAAAAAAAAACAAAACAAAAACAATAAATAAATAAATAAAAAATATATATTTTATTGACTTTTTACAAAGAGGAAGGAAAAGGGCTAGAGTTAGAAACGTTGATGAGAGAGAAACACCGACCAGCTGCCTCTTGCACCCCCCCCCCCCACTGGGGATGCTCCCGCAACCAACGTACATGCCCCTGACCGGAATCGAACCCGGGACCCTTCCGTCCGCAGGCCGACGCTCCATCCATTGAGCCACACCGGTTTCGGCTGAGATTTCTTTGGGGAGACAAATTGTTTAAACGTAAACTTCCTCTAACGCCACTTCTTCAAAACAGACTCGCCCAGGCCGTGGTATTTTGTGGAAGAGCCACCCTCCAGGGGCCAAAGAGCCGCCTGTGGCTCGCGAGCCGCGGTTTGCCGACCGTGGCGACAGGGGAATGTGAGTCTCCATTTCGCGTCAGGAGAGAGCAGGCAGAGATTTTATTTAATGTATTTTATTGATGTTAGAGAGGAAGGAAGAGGGAGAGAGACAGAGACACATCGACGATGAGGGAGAATCATGGATCGGCTTCCTCCTGCAAGTCCTCTATTGGGGATCAGGCCCGAAACACAGGCCTGTGCCCTTGGCCGTAATCGAACCCGGGACCCTTCAATCCACAGGCCGATGCTCTATCCACTGGGCCACACCAGCTAGGGCACGGGCAGAGATTTTCAAACCCTTTACTTCCGTTCCCGTTGAGTATCTCTCGCTCGAATATTAACGCAACGGCAAACGGATACCACATTCAGAGCGCAGAGTCGTGCGGTGTGGCTTCGGACAGTGCCCTCTCCCTCTCTGAGCCTTGGATGGCCAGCCCCCCTCTCCCCCTGCCCCCTCTCCCGTCCTGACCGTCCGTCTGCCCTGCCAGGGCCAAGGCCCAGGAGCTGTTGGACTGGATCCACCAGCTGGAGTCGGAGAAGTTTGACCTGATGGAGAAGATGAAGCAGCAGAAGTATGAGGTGCAGCCGCCTGGCCTGGGCCTCGCCGGGCGGGGCTGGGCCGGGGCTGGGCAGGGGCTGGGCTGGGCCGGGGCTGGGCAGGGGCTGGGCAGGGGCTGGGCTGGGCTGGGGCTGGGCTGAGCCGGGCTGGGCTGGGCTGGACCGGGCTGGGCAGGGGCTGGGCTGGGCCGGGGCTGGGCCGGGGCTGGGCAGGGGCTGGGCTGGGCCGGGCTGGGCTGGGCAGGGGCTGGGCTGGGCCGGGGCTGGGCAGGGGCTGGGCAGGGGCTGGGCTGGGCCGGGGCTGGGCAGGGGCTGGGCTGGGCCGGGGCTGGGCAGGGGCTGGGCTGGGCCGGGGCTGGGCAGGGGCTGGGCTGGGCTGGGCTGGGCCGGGGCTGGGCAGGGGCTGGGCTGGGCTGGGCTGGGCCGGGGCTGGGCAGGGGCTGGGCTGGGCCGGGGCTGGGCAGGGGCTGGGCTGGGCTGGGCTGGGCCGGGGCTGGGCAGGGGCTGGGCTGGGCTGGGCTGGACCGGGCTGGGCTGGGGCAGGGCCGGGCAGGTGTGGGGGGGCCTGTCCCCAGCTGGCTGTCCCAGCATCACCCCCCTCCTCCCTCGGCAGATCAACCTGCTCTACAACCGCATCAGCCACGCCCAGAAGTTGTAAGTGTGACTGAGCCCCAGGCCCTGACTCCCCCTGCCCTCCGCCCCTTCCTCTGGCTTTGTCCTTGCTCTCTGACCTCGTCTCTCTTCTGGGGCCCCCATTGCCATCGCCACGCCCATCTATTTTGTTTTTATTTTTTAAAAATATATTTTTATTGATTTCAGAGAGGAAAGGAGAGGGACAGAGATAGAAACATCAATGATGAGAGAGTATCGTTGGTCGACTACTTCCTGCACGCCCCCTCCTGGGGATGGAGCCTATAACCCAGGCATGTGCAACTTGGCTGGAGTCAAACCTGGGACCCCTCAGTCCACAGGCCGACGCTCTATCCACTGAGCCACACCGGCTAGGGCTTATTTTTATATTATTTTTAAAATTATATTTTATTGATTTTTTTTTTTTTTTTTTTTTTTTTTTTTTTTTTTTTTTTACAGAGAGGAAGGGAGAGGGAGAGAGAGTTAGAAACATCAATCAGCTGCCTCCTGCACACTCCCTACTGGGGATGTGTCCACAACCAAGCTACAGGCCCTTGACTGGAATCGAACCTGGGACCCTTCAGTCTGCAGGCCGACGCTCTATCCAGTGAGCCACACCGGTTAGGGCTCTATTTTATTTTTAAATTGATTTCAGAGAGGGGGAGAGAGAGAGAGAGATAGAAACATCAATGATGAGAGAGAATCATGGATCGGCTGCCTCCTGCACGCCCCACCCTGCGGATCAAGTTGCAACCCGGTCATGTGCCCTTGACCAGAATCGAACCTGGGACCCTTCAGTCCGCAGGCCGACGCTCTATCCACTGAGCCACACCAGCCAGGGCCCTGTCCCTCTAAGTCACCGGTCCTCAAGGATGGGGGGTGACCTTGGGCAGCGGCCGGCACGTGTTTGTCTGCCCCCCTGCTCCGCGCTCCCGGCCTCGAGTGGGTGGAGGCCCCGGCGGCTGCTCAGCACCCTGCAGGCCCCGGACAGCGCCCCGGAGCGGGGACGTCACCCCCAGCAGCACCCCCTCCCCCAACACCTCATCACAACATAGGCACCCACCCCCGTGACACTGGGGTCTCAGGCCCCAGCCAGCGGACCCCGATGAGAACGCACTTGCCCGCCTCTCCCTCTGGGCGCGGGGGGGCGGGAATCCCGGGGCCCCATCTCTGAGGCCTGAGGAGCCCCCTCCCGACACCCCTCCTTCTCCCGCAGCCGGAAGGGGGCAGCGAAGGGCCGCCTGGGGGGCCGCTGGAAGTGAGGACGGGGCGGGGCCGCCCTGAGAAGCCCGGGCCCTGGGAGTGCTTGTCAGTCTGTCTCCTGAAATAAATGCTCCGCCCGCGGGCACCTGCTGAGGTCGTTGTTATTGTTATTATTATTTTATTTTATTTTTAAAAATATACAATATATTTTATTGATTTTTTTTTTACAGAGAAGTAGGGAGAGGGATAGAGAGTTAGAAACATCCACGTGTCGCCGAAATCAGTTTGGCTCAGTGGATAGTGCGTCAGCCTGCGGGCTGAAAGGTCACAGGTTCGATTCCGGTGGGTGTGCAGGAGGCAGCTGGTCAATGTTTCTCTCTTATCGATCTTTCTAACTCTATCTCTCTCCCTTCCTCTCTGTAAGAAATCAATAAAAAAATATATATATATTAAAAAAAGAAAGAAACATTGATGAGAGAAAAACATCCATCAGCTGCCTCCTGCACACCCACCACTGGGGATGTGCCTGCAGCGAAGGCACATGCCCTTGACCGGAATCGAACCCAGGACCCTTGAGTCCACAGGCCAATGCTCTATCCATTGAGCCAAACCGGTGAGGGCTTATTATTATTATTATTATTATTTTAAATATGTTTATTGATTCAGAGGGGAAGGGAGAGGGAGGGAGAGAGAAACATCCATGATGAAAGAGAATCATGGATCGGCTGCCTCCTGCACGCCCCACACAGGGGATTGAGCCCGTAACCCACATGTGCCCTGACTGGGAACGGAACCCTGACCTGGTCAGCATTCCCCGCAGGCCGGGCTTACACAACCTTTTGAATGCACCCAAGCACCATTGCACTGGACACTTGCAAATGCTTTCGGTATGTGCATCCTATCTGAGTGCAGGAATGCAAAACCAGGTCCCGGCTGGGTGGCTCCGTTCGCTGGAACATCGTCCGCACACACCAAGGTTGTGGGTTCGATCCCCCGTCAGACCAGCTCCTTCCTTCATTTCTGAGGCTACATCTTTAGGGGGTTGGGTTTGTCCAAGCGGTAAGTGCTATGGACTAAAGGTTTGTGTCCCCCCCACCCCCAAATCCATATGTTGAGGTCCTGCCCCGTCCCAAGGAATGGTGTTGAAGGTGGGGCCCCTGGGAGGTGGTTAGCAGTAGATGAAATCCTGAGAGTGGAGTCCCGATAGTGGGATTAGTGTTTTCTTTTATTTTTAAAATAGATTTTTTATTGATTTCAGAGGGGAAGGGAGAGAGAGAGGGAAACATCCACGATGAGAGAGAATCATGGATCGGCTGCCTCCTGCACGCCCCACACTGGGAATCGAGCCTGCAACCTGGGCCTGTGCCCTGACCGGGAAGCGAACCGCGACCTCCTGGTTTATGGGCCGAGGCTCAAGCACTGAGGGACAACAGCCCGGCGGGAACATCTTTGTTATTGTTTGAAACCACTGAGGTTATTTCCCCCCGCTGTGAGGAGGGCCTGCAGCTAACTAACGCCAAGCATTGCCCTGGGATAACTAACGCCAGGGTTAGCACTGAGGGCAGAGGGAGCTTTAACCAGTGGAGTCTGAACATGCCTGCACACAGCCAAGGTCTTGCACCTAGCAGATACTTTACGCCCGCTGTCTCAGCAACCCAGGGGATGGAGAGTCTGGGCCAGGCCCCAGAGCTAGGGAGGGGTCCGAGACCAGGTTCCATCTCAGGACTGCCTAAGCCACAGCTGGAACCCTTAACCATGGCGATGGAATAGGATTTTAAACATTGAAGTTAAAGCCAACGAAAAATTGCGGAGGGAGAGCTTACGGTGGGAGCGCGCCCTGCTGATCCTTCTGTGGACACCTCAAGTTGGGTCTCCCACACACAAATGGTCACCGTCACACAAAAATGCAGATGGCTTCCACACCAAAGCTTTTAGGCACCATAAGCAGAAGCACCCTGAACAGCACCCACCCAGCGACAGACACAACTGCAAAAGGCACACGATTATAATGCGTCACCATATGCACAGGCGTGGAGACACATCTGGTAACCTGGATGATATACTGCCTAAGGTAGGTGCGTGAGAAGAATGAGGTTGAGGACTACATATCCCAAGAGACATGGAGACTGGTATGCCCTTTTGTATCTATGGCCTGTCCTCCCAAAGCCTTGTGAGAATTGTAGTTTATTTCTTTGCATAGGCCCAAGGACTTCAGCGTGGGTAGCCTGTTGCTTCTGTCCAGATTTCAGCCCCTCTCTATGTGTCTTTATTCTCATCTCAGAGTGATTGCATCTGTCTCAATTGGGACTTAGGTGTGCTTCATAATGCTATGTATGAGACCACTCGCTCTGAACTACAAACCCCAGCATTGGCTTGCAGGGGTGTGTAGGGACTGGACTACATTTCCCAGCATGCTTTATGACCCACGGTAAGACTAAGGGAAGCGAGAGCCAATAGGTTCTGTGGGTGCTCATTGTGGATTCCTCCTCTCGGGTTCTTTCCCCATATGATCCAGGCGTTATCATCAGGGACTTGGGACTTCTCTTGCCAAGGAGCCTGATTTCTTGGGGTGGTTTGGGAATCGGCTTAAAACCAGCTGAGCCTTTAGGGGCGTGGCCATGCGGACCACATTTCCCAGCAGGCCCCTAGGCTGCTGGCAGATTGCTGTGAACTCTGTGCCAAAAAAAAGTGAATTTCCCAGCATGCCTTGAGCGGCCAGCCAGGGAGGCTTGGACAGCATTGCTTTTAATGATTTAGGGGTTGCGGACTCAACTTCCCATGATGCCCTGTAGTTTTTCACAACCTAGGGAATCCCCTTACTCATTCATTCAAAAACTATTTTCAATTACTATCAAGCTTGGTTCCGGGCTCTGGGAACAAGGGGTGCACGCAGAAGGCAAACTCGCTGTCCTCCTGTAGCTTATGTCTGGTTAAAGGGAGCAGACGGCCCATCATACATCAATTCGATGGTCTGAGGAAAGCTGATAAGGAGAAATTTATCTATCTTCTCGGACTTCCGGGCTGCAGAGTCCCTCTTCCTACCAGGTCCCGCCCCTGAGGTAATCAACTACATTTCCCAGCATGCTGTGGGGGGCCACACCTCCGACCTACAAACTCCATTTCCCAGAGTCGCTCGGTGCATCCCCCCCCCGCCCCCTCAATGAGATTTCCATTTGGCCCCAGAGACTAGCGGATTTCCCAGTATGCCTGGGGGCAGACAGAGAGGCTGGAATGTTGCCATTAACCTCCTCCTCTTGCTATAGAGATTCCGCTTCCCAGCGCTCCCCGCGGGTCTCTGTGACCCGTGGACTACATTTCCCAGCGACCCCCGGGGCCGGCGTGGTGACGTCGCGCGCCGGGCGGGGCCGGCAGCGCCTCCGGCGGGCGGCGCGGGACGAGCGGCAGTTCCCGGCGGCCCCGGGGCGGGCGGCGGCGGCGCGGCGGAGGCTGTGCGCTCGCTCGCTCGCTCGCTCGCTCGCGGAGCGGGCGGGCGGCGCGATGTCGGGCGAGGACGGGGCGTGCCCGGGGGCGGCGGCGGCGGCGGCCCGCGAGCGGCGGCGGGAGCAGCTGCGGCAGTGGGGCGCGCGGGCGGGCGCCGAGCCGGGCCCCGGGGAGCGGCGCGTCCGCACCGTGCGCTTCGAGCGCGCCGCCGAGTTCCTGGCGGCCTGCGCGGGCGGCGACCTGGACGAGGCGCGCCTGATGCTGCGCGCGGCCGGCCCTGACCCCGACCCCGACCCCGGCGCCGAGCCCGACCCCGCCGCGCCGCCGCCCGCCCGCGCCGTGCTCGACTCCACCAACGCCGACGGCATCAGCGCCCTGCACCAGGTCAGCGCCCGCCGCCCTCCTTCCCCGCGGGGTCTGCGCTGACCCCCCGCCCCGGTCCGAGCCCCCTTCCCCGGCTCCCCGGTGCAGCCTGCGCCCCTGGGACCGGCCTGGGTCCGAGCCCCCTGCGCTGTCCTCTCCCTGGACCCCAACCCTGGCTGACGGCCCCCCGACCTGTCCCGGCGCTGCCCTCGCCCTGAGCGCCCTTTCCCGGTGCCTGTGCCTCCCCCGTCGGAGCCGCCGCGCTCGCTCTGCCGTCCCTGCAGCCGCGCTTCCCGGGTCGGTGCCACCTCTTCCGGCAACACGGGTGCCCCCGGGCCCGCTGGTGCTTCCCCTCCAGGCCGGCCCCGCTCGCTCTCCGGCCTGCGCTTCCTCCTCCGCCGGCCCTGCCCGGGGCCCAGGTCCTCCCGCCCGGGGCCCGGGGTCCCCCGCTCCGCCCTGGGGCTCTCCCTGGGCTCGCCCATCAGTTGCCGAATGAGGATGCGCCTTACCCAGCGCTCACACCGCCGCTCACAGCGCCCGCGGGCTCTGCGCGCTCCAAGGGGCGCCTCCCTGGGCTGGGTCACCCCTGCGCCCTCCACGCCCACGCCCTCCTAATGCTCCTGCTGGCCCCGCCGCCTCCTGCCCCTACCAGATGCCTTCTCCCCCGGATGCCCCTCCTGCGGGCACCTCCGCATCTTCCCCTTCCCCCTGGCTCCCTGCGCCCAGGCCGGGTCTGCACCCTCTCAGCACCCCCACCCCTTCCTGGCTCCGGGCCACCCCTCCCTCCTCCCTCTGCTCAGACACCTGCTCCTGCCTGCGGTGGGCCTGGCCGGCTTCTCCCTCCCCCAGGCTGTGCCGTCTCCCCGCCTTCTGGGGGTTCTAGAACCCCATTAGTCCAGCCCCTGCACATCCTGGGCCCGTATGCTTTCCTTTAAAAAAAAAAAAAATATATATATATATATCGATATACATATATATATACACACACACACACACATATATATACATTATTGATTTTTTACAGAGAGGAAGGGAGAGGGATAGAGAGTCAGAAACATCGATCAGCTGCCTCCCGCACACCCCACTGGGGATGTGCCTGCAACCAAGGTCCATGCCCTTGACCGGAATCAAACCTGCCGGGACCCTTCAGTCTGCTGGCCGACGCTCTACCCACTGAGCCACACCGGCTTCGGCTTTAAATACTACGTTCTCATTGATTTCAGAGAGGAAGGAGAGATGGAAACATCTCTGACGAGAGAGAGAATCGTCGGCTGATCGGCTGCCTCCTGCGCGCCCCACACCGGGGATCCAGCCCACAACCCGGGCCTGTGCCCTGGCTGGGAATCACACAGCGAGACCTCCTGGTTCATAGGTCGGGGCCACACCACTGAGCCACACCGGCCGGGCCCGGTGCTTCTCTGAGACACCCTGGCTGCCACTCATGCCCTGGGTTCTCCCTGCTTCTGGGTGGTCTTATCTGTCTCCCTCTACCCCCACCCACACACAGTGGGACCACCAGGGACCAGACTGGCTACGGGAGAGCCTCAATCCCCTTCCCCGACCCTGACCGATCCGCCCCCAGCCCCTCCTCCCTGCTGGAGCCCCTGGGGTTTGGCTGCGGATGGAGCCCGGAGGAGGGATGGATAGGTTGGCGGGCGAGGGGGGCAGTGTGTGCACGGATCCACTTCTCAGGAGGGGGCGCCGTTCAGGGACACACGGCAGCCCTGAGTCCCAGCCTCGGCCCCTCGCAGCCGAGACCTCGGGTCAGCATCTTTTCTCTCTGGGCCTCAGTTGTCTGATCTGTAAAATGGGCCAGTGGTGGAGGCCTCCCCGCAGGGCCGGTGAGTAGGAAGGCTGTGTGTGTGTGTGTGTGTGTGTGTGTGTGTGGCAGCCTCGGGGGTCAGCAGGGCGGTGCTGTCCCTGGTCTAAGTGCTCACCCTCCTCCTCTCCCCCCACCCCCAGGCTTGTCTCCGGCCGAGGCCCTTGTGCCTCCTGGGACATTATCTCCCCCAGGTCGGGCCAGCGGGCGGAGGGTCCCCGGCTTCAGTGTGCCCGGGACCTGCCCTGAGGGGCCCTGGCCCCTGCAGAGGCCGACCCCCAGGTGGTCCCTTCCACCGCGGGCCCAGGCGGTGGGAGCTCCCAGGACGCCTGTGGGTGAGGGAGGACAGGCCAGAGGCCGGGCCCGGGTCCGAGTGTCTGAGACGTCCCTGGAAGCCCCCAGACCCGGGTGCTGCCCGTGTGTGTCCCCTGCTCTGGAGACTCCGCCCCCACATCGCCCTGTGACCCGGCCGGCGGTGTGGACGGCCGGGGGGACTGGGGGCCGGGAGGAGGGGGAGGAGGAGGAAGAGGAAGAGGAGGAGGAGGAGGAGGAGGCAGGAGGAGAGAGAGGTGGTCAGGCCCGGGAGGCGCAGGGCCCGGTGGGGGGGCGGGGCCGGGCCTGGATTCCTGGTCCCCGGTGCCCGGCCGCAGGCATCTTTCACACGGGATGCCTGTGCCCGGCCAGGCCCTTGAAAGGGAAAGGCCCATCTCCCTCCCGGCCCCCCTCCGCCGTCGCCATGGCGACCGGGTGGAAATAAACGGAGCCCAGAGTTCACCCCGTTCCCAGGGCACGTGTGGCCCCCCTCGCGCAGCCGAGTTTCCATGACTTCATGCTCGGCCCTGCCGCTTCCTCCCCTCCCCCGGGGGCAGCCCGAGAGGTGGGGGGCCTGAGGGCCGGGGGCTCTCCCCCCCCTCCCCCTCCCCTGACGGGCAGCTCGGAGGGGGGGGCGGGGGGCCGGGGGCTTCTCCCCTCCCCCTCCCCCTCCCCTGACGGGCAGCCCGGAGAGGTGGGGGGCCTGAGGGCTTCCCCCCCCCCCCCCTCCTCCCCCTCCCCTGACGGGCAGCCCGGAGAGGTGGGGGGCCTGAGGGCCAGGGTCTCCCCCCCCCCCCCCACGGGCAGCCCGGAGGGGGGGGCCGGGGCCGGGGGCTTCCCCCCTCCCCCTCCCCCGGGGGCAGCCCGGAGGGGGGGGCCGGGCCGGTCCATGGCCCTTAGACCCTCCCGCCTGCAGACCCGCCTGCGTGTGCGTGCCCTGGGGCTGCGGGCCCGGAGCTTCGGTTCTTCGTGAAACGGTCCTGCCCGGCCGGCGAGCGCGACCTCGGGCCAGGAGGTCACGGCTGCATCCCGGTCAAGGGCCCAGGCCCCGGGAGGCAGGCTCCATCCGCAGCGAGGGGCCTGCAGGAGGCAGCCGATCCGTGACTCCCTCTCATCAGGATGTTTCTGTCTGCATCCCGCTCCCTTCCTCTCTGAGGTCAATACACATATACTTCACACACACACACAGACAGACACACACACACATAGACACACAGACACACACAGACACACACAGACAGACACACACAGACACACACAGACACACACACAGACAGACACACACACACAGATACACACAGACAGACACACACACACATAGACACACAGACACACACAGACACACACACACACAGACACACACACACATAGACACACAGACACACACACACATAGACACACAGACACACACAGACACACACAGACAGACACACACAGACACACACACAGACACACAGACACACACAGACACACACACAGACACACAGACACACAGATACACAGACACACACACAGACACACACACACAGATACACACAGAGACACACAGACACACACACACAGACAGACACAGACACACACACACACAGACACACACAGACACACACACAGACACACACAGACACACACAGACACACACAGACACACACACAGACAGACACAGACACAGACACACACAGCCACACACACAGATACACACAGACACACAGACACACAGATACAGACAGACACACACACACACAAACACACAGACACAGACACACACAGAGACACACAGACACACACACAGACACACACACACAGACACACACACAGAGACACACAGACACACACACACAGAGACACACACAGACACACACAGACGACACAGACACACACACACAGACACACACACAGACACACAGACACACACACAGACACACACACAGACACACACACAGAGACACACACACACACACAGATACACACAGAGACACACACACAGACACACACACACAGACATACACACACACACACAGACATACACACACACACACACAGACACACACACACACACACACACAGGAAAACGGGTCCGCGCCAGCACAGTGACTGTCCTCGGTGCTCGTGAGCTGGGGTCCTCGGCCCCAGGCCCGCACACGCTGCCGCCTCTCCCACCCGGAGTCCCGCTCCCGCCCCCACTGCCCTGCACTCCAGGGCGGCAGCCATGGCTGCGGGGCCGGTGGTCCCCCCTCAGGGCGGCCCCTGGAGAGCACCCCCTGGGCCTGGGGCACCGGGCCTGCTGCCTCAGGCCCTCCCCGCAGCCCGTCCTGTCGGCGATGGGACGTCCTGTTGGCGATGGGACGGTGGCACTGCGGGGAGGTCCCGGCTGACAGGCACCAGCCAGGGCCCTCTGGGGGTTAGGGGCGCCTTCTCCATCCAGTCCCGACACACTGGGAGCTGGAGCCCCTCACGGCCTCGCTGAGCTCTGGGTGCCGCCCACCTGCCCACTGGGAAGCCGGGGGTGGCACTCAGCGGGGCGGGCGCAGGGCCTGTCCCAGGGCCCCTGCCCGGAGTCCTGCCTGGCCGCACAGACGTGGGGTCTGCAGGAGCCAGGGCTGACGGCTGTGTGTGTCCCCCTCCACCCCAGGCCTGCATCGACGAGAACCTGGAGGTGGTGCGCTTCCTGGTGGAGCAGGGCGCCACGGTGAACCAGGCGGACAACGAGGGCTGGACGCCCCTGCACGTGGCCGCCTCCTGCGGCTACCTGGACATCGCCCGGTGAGGGGGCCGGGGGCGGGGCCTGGGCGGGGGAGGGGGCGGGGCTCGGACCCTCAGCCTGACCGCCTCCCGCCCCCGCCCCAGGTACCTCCTGAGCCACGGCGCCAACATCGCCGCCGTCAACAGCGACGGGGACCTGCCGCTGGACCTGGCCGAGGCGGACGCCATGGAGGGGCTGCTGAGGGCCGAGATCGCCCGCCGAGGTGGGCCTGGGGCTCCCCGCCACGCCCCGGGGTGCGGGGCGGGCTCAGAGGCCAGCCCTCCGCTTCCCAGGCCTCTGACTCCCTCTGGGCCTCAGTTTCCTCACCTGTGAGATGGGGGTGTCACACCCCCTCCCACGGTCGCCTGGCACCTTGTGTGAGGGCGTGGGCCCCATCGGCATTTACCCCCCAGCAGCGGAGGACGTGGCGGGGACGGGGGGCTCATGGTGGGGGAGGGGGGTCTCCGAGGAGGGAGGGGGCCCCGGCGGAGGTGTTTGCTGAGGGAGTAGCATGCAGGTGCCCTGGGGGCGGGTTCCCCATGCTCCCCGAACCCCAGGGTCCTCAGCGTGTGGCCCGGGACCCCACGTGCCTGGCCTGTTTGTTTTTCTAAGGAGAGTGCATCGCTTCTAGCAGGTTCTCAGCGGGGTGTGACCACTCCCGGAGGCACCTAAAAATGAGGCACCTAAAAATAGCCGCCAGGACGTGTGGGGCGGGCGGAGGAGGCGGGGCAGGTGGGCTGGGGCAGGAGCAGCTCGGGTCTCCGGGGGCTTGTGATGCCCGCGGCCCGCAGGAGCGCTGGTGAGAGTGTGGCTGCGGCCCCATCCCTGCTGGTGGGGGACAGGAGGGGGGCAGCGCCATCTGGGGTGGAGGCAGGGCTCAGTCGGACGTGGAGGGGTTCCTGATGCCAGTGCCCCCCTGCGGGCCTGGCTGGGTGCTCAGGGCCTGGCCTTGGGCAGGTGAGTGCAAGAGAGAGAGAGAGAGAGAGAGAGAGAGAGACCCCCGCGGGGCACATGGGCCTAGCCGCCTGCTGGGGGTCCCTCCTCGCCTGAGGCTTCTCATCAGACACCTCCAGCTCCCAGCAGCGTGACCTTCGCTGAGGCTCCCGGGTCGCAGCAGGTTTACGGGGTCACAACCCTCCGCGCTGGGCGCCCATCACCGCGTCGGTTCAGATGGCTTTTTCAAAAATAGCCTTGGAAACTTTTTCCTGGTTCATACAGTTTTATTGACTTCGGAGAGGGAGGGAGAGAGAGAAGCATCGGTGATGAAGGAGAGCCGTGGATCGGCTGCCTCCTGCACACCCTGCACTGGGGATCCAGCCCACCACCCGGGCACGGGCCCCGGCCTGGTTTCCACCCGTGCCCTCCTACCGAGCCACGCCAGCCGGCCGCCCGTCTGTCCTCCTGCTGCCTCCTCACTGCCTCTGCCTCTCTGTGGCTGCTGGTCACTAGGCCTGTCCGCTGCCCAGTCTGCAGCACAGGTCCCGCCCGGCGCCGGGCCTCTGGGCTGCTGCCATCAGAAGCGGTCCGCAGGGCGAGGGCGAGGGCCAGGGCCAGACGCCATGCAGCTGGCTCAGCCCAGTGGTTTGCGCACCCATGTTCCCAGCAGCGGTACTCACGGCCACTGGCAGGCGGGCACGCCCTGTCCATCCACAGGCGCGTGGCCCAGCCGTGTGGAATGTTGTGCAGCCTGAAAAGGAACGAAATACACACACACACACACACACACACACACACACACATGCCACCGAGGGCGACCCTCAGGGACAGCCGCTGAGTGCCGTGAGCCGTCACAGGAGCACAAGGTGTGGGTCCGTGTCCGTGACGCACCGGGAAGGCGGGCGCCCAGACAGACGGCAGGGTGGTGACCGCAGCGGGGGGAGCTGTTGTTGACGGGGACCGTGTCCGTGTTGTCCGCGTGGCTCGGCCGGTTCAGTGTCATCCTTCGCACCGAGAGGTCGCGGGTTCGGTTCCCGGGCGGGCACATGCCCGGGTTGTGGGCTCCGTCCCCAGTGGGGGTCGTGCAGGAGGCAGCCGGTCGATGTTCCCCTCTCACGTTGATGTCTCTCTCTCTCGAAAACCCTTTTTGAAAAAGCACGTTTAGCCGGCCGGCGTGGCTCAGCGGTTGCGTGTGACCCAGGACGTCACGGTTCGATTCCCGGTCGGGAGGGACACAGGCCCGGGTTGTGGGCTCGCTCCCCATCGTGGGGCGTGCAGGAGGCGGCCGATCCGTGATTTTCTCTCTCATTGATGTTTCTCTCTCTCCCCCTCTCTGTTCCTTCTGAAATCAATAAAAAAATAGACATATTTTAAAAGCACTTAGAGAAGAGAAGAGGTACCGACAGGCAAGTCCACAGCGACGGGAAGTAGACGGGTGGGCGCAGGGCGGCTGGGAAGGGGCACAGGGAGCCACTGGCACTGGGGGTGCGGCTCAGGAGCCGGCCAGGCTGATGGCTTGCACAGCACACTCGGTTGGACGTTTTCAAATGGCACCGTCAGTAGAGCTGATGTTAATCTTCATTTTACCGCCACACGTCAAAAAAAAAAAAAAATTAAAAATCCTGGTGGCCTGTCTCCCTCCCCCCGCCTCCCCCCGGCTGCCGCCTGGAGACACACACAGGCAGGTCTCCAGGAAAAGGGGGGATAGCACGAAGGAACGCAGCCCCCCTGCGCTTGGAGGCAGCCAGCAGTTAGCGTGGCCCCTGCCTCCGCAGCCTGGCACCCCGCAGCCTGGGACTGGGCGCGGGGGGTTTCCCTGTAAGGAAGTGGCCGAGGGTGAGGGAGAGGGCGGGCGGGCCCCCAGCCACCAGCATGCTCAGCCTCCACCCAGATCGCCGCCCGCCCGGAGATGGCCTGACGGAGCAGACACATTCCTGGAATAGCAGCCCTGTCCCTGGCAGCTGGGCCACCCAAGGTGTCCGGTTGGCGTGAGGCCCAGGTGCCACCAGGTGGCGCCAGCGGGGAGCCCGGGCTCGGGTGGCTCGCCCTCAGCCGGGGCTGTGGGGTCGGGTGTGCTGGGTGTGTAGGCAGCTAAGCAGGGTGGTGGCTCCCTCGGGGCACGGGGAGTGGGGTGACGGCCGTTCTGACTTGGAGCCGGTGGCGATGCGTGGGGGTCCTAGGCTGCTGTGTCCACGGGAAAGCCGGTGTGAGTGAGCCACGGAGTATGCACATCCCCCGGGAGGTGCATTTCCAGGCGGTGGCGCGGGGCTTCGTTGTGCACTGAAAGGTCCCTGATCCATTCCCGTCAGTCAGGGCACGCTGCCCAGCTGCGGGCCGGGCCCCGACAGGAGGCTGCAGGCGGCCGCCCATCCGTGTTTCTCTCCCTCTCCCCTCCCCTCTGAAAATCAACAAAAATATACTTAAAAATGTAAAAGTAAAATGAAACGGGTAATTAAGTTTAATAATTTTTTTTAAATATATTTTTTATTGATTTTTTTTTTTATGGAGAGGAAGGGAGAGGGATAGAGTTAGAAACATCATTGAGAGAGAAACATCCATCAGCTGCCTTCTGTATGCCCCCCACTGGGGATGTGCCCGCAACCAAGGCACCTGCCCTTGACCCGAATTGATCCTGGGACCCTTCAGTCCGCAGGCCAATGGTCTATCCACTGAGCCAAACCGGTTTCGGCTTAGGTGCTCTCCTTAAAAAGAATGATCAAGCCCTAGTCATTTTGGCTCAGAGGATAGAGTGTCAGCCTACGGACTGAAGGGTCCCGGGTTCGATTCTGTCCAAGGGCACATGCCTGGGGTTATTGGCTTGATCCCCAGTGGGGGGTGGCAGGAGGCAGTCAATCAGTGATTTTCTCTCATCATTGATGTTTCTATCTCTCTCTCCATCCCCCTTCTCTAAAATCAATAAGAATTTTTAAAAATATATTTTTATTGATTTTTTTCACAGAGAAGAAGGGAGAGGGATAGATATAGTTAGAAACATTGATGAGAGAGAACCATCGACCAGCTGCCTCCTGAACACCCCCTACTGGGGATATGCCCGCAACCAAGGTACATGCCCTTGACCGGAATCGAACCCGGGACCCTTCAGTCCGCAGGCCAACGCTCTATCCACCGAGCCAAACCAGTCTTGGCAGAATTTTTTTTTTTTTTTTTTAAAGGATGATCTAGAGTAGGGGTGTCGAACTCAATCAGAGAAGGGGCCAAAATCTAAAATCCAGCCTAAATCGCGGGCCGAATGGTTTACTGAACAGTCACAAACTGTCATTGTGATGGAAACGCAGCGGAGTGCAGTGATGACAGCGCGGTGCGGGCCACATTGCAAGGCCTGGCGGGACGGATTTGGCCCGCGGGCCTTGTGTTTGACACAGGTGGCCTAGAGGATTCTTGGGTTGAAGTGGGAAAATGCTTGTGATTTCCATTCTCCCAGCCCTAACCCCCCCACCCCCCGCAGGGACTCAGAGACGCTTAGGGGCACGCCGGGCCACGCAGAACGTGATAGGGAAGTGGGTGAGCTGGCCCGGGGCCTCTGAGTCCCGGAGGAGCACACAGACGGAGAGGGACAGGGAAGGCACAGGGTGAGCCGCGCTTCCTGGCTTTGGGGTGAGTCCCACCCGCCACCCCTTCCTGTCCTCCAGGTGTGGACGTGGAGGCAGCCAAGCGAGCCGAGGAGGAACTGCTCCTTCACGACACGAGGTGCTGGCTGAACGGAGGCGCCATGCCCGAGGCCCGGCACCCGCGCACAGGGGCCTCCGCGCTGCACGTCGCGGCTGCTAAGGGCTACATCGAGGTGATGAGGTGAGCCGGGACCCCCCCCCCCTCCCCTGCTCTTTCTGGGGGGCCCGTCTGTTCCTTCTCGCTGTCTTATACCTTCCTGTGAATCTTGTCCCTTGCCGCTTTTTCTTAACGTATGTACTTAAGGCTACGTGTTTGCCTCTGAACACAGCCTTAGCTGCATCCATACGTCTCGACGTATGGACCTCTCACCGCCATCCCGTTTAAAACACCTTCCAGCACGTAATTTTTTATTCTCGGGCACGTGGATTCTTTAAGAAGTATGTTCTTAATTCCCAAGTACACGGAGTTTTGTTTCATTACCCACGTCCTGGTGTAATGGCACCGTGGTCAGAGAATGGGGTTCCGTATGGTTCCGGGTTTCTTGAATTGGTTGAAGCTTTGCTTCATTTCATTCTCCGGGGTAAGAGAGGTGGGAAAGCATTGCGCTGTCAGGCAGTGTTGTATGTAGGTTATTGGGTCAGCTTCGCAGGCGTGCCATTTAAATCCGTGTCCTCGGTGGTCTATTTCTCCGTCTGCTCGTTGTGGCAGTTACGTAAGAGGTGCAGTGAGACACCGCGCTGTGGATTTTGCGCATCCCTCTCGGGGCTCCATCCGTGTCTGTTACGTAGTTCGAGGCTCGGTTGTGTGGGGCATGTTAGGGTGCACACCCCCTTTCTGCCACTCACCTCGGTCCTGTCCGTGTCGCTGCTGCCACCGTCTGCAGCGGGACATCCTCTGCCAGGGCCTGTCCTCCGCACTGCGGTCAGCAGCATCCCGGCCCCGCCCCCCAGTGTGGCTCCAGGCCCGCCAGCTGCCCCGCCCCCAGCTGCAGGGACCAGAGGTCGGGGCTGCTGGCAGAGGGGCCACTTGTGGGAGGGGCTGGGGACACCGGGCTTGTACCCCTGGTCCGGGATGCTGTCAGCCTGTCCCAGCTGGTGCTGCCTCCACAGCCTTTGTCCCGGTCCTTGACCCTGAGCCCCTGACCCCCAGCCCTCTGACCCCCAGCCTCTCTGACCCCCAGCCCTCTGACCCCCAGCCTCTCTGACCCCCAGCCCTCTGACCCCCAGCCCCTCTGACCCCCACCCCCTCTGACCCCCAGCCCCCTCTGACCCCCAGCCCCTCTGACCTTAACCCCTCTGACCCCAACCCCTCTAACCCCCAGCCCTCTGACCCCAGCCCTCTGACCCCCACCCCCTCTGACCCCCAGCCTCTCTGACCCCCAGCCCCTCTGACCCCCAGCCCCCTGACCCCCAGCCTCTCTGACCCCCACCCCCTCTGACCCCCACCCCCTCTGACCCCCAGCCTCTCTGACCCCCAGCCCCTCTGACCCCCCCCCCCTCTGACCCCCCCCCCCTCTGACCCCCAGCCCCTCTGACCCCCACCCCTCTGACCCCCAGCCTCTCTGACCCCCAGCCCCTCTGACCCCCACCCCCTCTGACCCCCAGCCTCTCTGACCCCCAGCCCCTCTGACCCCCAGCCCCTCTGACCCCCAGCCTCTCTGACCCCCACCCCCTCTGACCCCCAGCCTCTCTGACCCCCAGCCTCTCTGACCCCCAGCCCCTCTGACCCCCAGCCCCTCTGACCCCCAGCCTCTCTGACCCCCAGCCCCTCTGACCCCCAGCCCTCCGACCCCCCGCCCCTCTGACCCCCAGCCCCTCTGACCCCAGCCCCCTGACCCCCAGCCCCTCTGACCCCCAGCCCTCTGACCCCCAGCCCCTCTGACCCCCAGCCCCTCTGACCCCAGCCCCCTGACCCCCAGCCCTCTGACCCCCAGCCCCTCTGACCCCCAGCCCCCTGACCCCCAGCCCCTCTGACCCCCACCCCCTCTGACCCCCAGCCCTCTGACCCCCAGCCCTCTGACCCCCAGCCCCTCTGACCCCCAGCCCTCTGACCCCCAGCCCCTCTGACCCCAGCCCCCTGACCCCCAGCCCTCTGACCCCAGCCCTCTGACCCCCAGCCCTCTGACCCCCAGCCTCTCTGACCCCGAGTCCTCTGACCCCCAGCCTCTCTGACCCCCAGCCCTCTGACCCCCAGCCCCTCTAACCCCCGCCCTCTGACCCCCAGCCCTCTGACCCCCAGCCCCTCTGACCCCCAGCCCCTCTGACCCCCAGCCCCTCTGACCCCCAGCCCCTCTGACCCCCAGTCCTCTAACCCCCAGCCCTCTGACCCCCAGCCCTCTGACCTTAACCCCTCTGACCCCAACCCCTCTAACCCCCAGCCCTCTGACCCCAGCCCTCTGACCCCCACCCCCTCTGACCCCCACCTTCTCTGACCCCCAGCCCTCTGACCCCAGCCTCTCTGACCCCAGCCCCTCTGACTCCCACCCCCTCTGACCCCCACCCCCTCTGACCCCCAGCCCTCTGACCCCCAGCCCTCTGACCCCAGCCCTCTGACCCCCAGCTCCTCTGACCCCCAGCCCCCTGACCCCCAGCCCCTCTGACCCCCAGCCCCCTGACCCCCAGCCCCTCTGACCCCAGCCCTCTGACCCCCGCCCTCTGACCCCCAGGCTGCTCCTCCAGGCTGGCTATGACCCCGAGCTCCGGGACGGGGACGGCTGGACGCCCCTGCACGCGGCGGCCCACTGGGGCGTGGAGGACGCCTGCCGCCTGCTGGCGGAGCACGGCGGGGGCATGGACTCGCTGACCCACGCGGTGAGTCCCAGCCCCCCTTCGGGACTGTGGGGGGTGAGGAGCCCCCGGCCTTCATCTGCCCCCTCCCCCCTCCCCTCCCCCAGGGGCAGCGGCCCTGCGACCTGGCGGACGAGGAGGTGCTGAGCCTGCTGGAGGAGCTGGCCCGGAAGCAGGAGGACGTGAGTCCCGCCCCCCCGCCCTCAGGGCTCCGCGGCTGCATGTGGGGTTCGCAGCGTCCCCCTGTTCGGGGAGGGGGCTCTGGCCCTGACTCCCCAGGCAGTGCTCATTCCCACTGGTCACCGAGCCCAGGGGAGGGCGTGGGGCTGGGCCTCGCTACCCCAGGACCCCTCCGACTAGCACCAGGCGGGGCCTGCGGGAGCGGAGAGGGAACGGGGTAGACTCCGCTCCGGCCCCAGCTCTGGTGGATTTCTGGGGGAGGGAGCGTGTGTCAGGGACCTGGGAGGCTGGAGGGGTTGGAGCAGGTCTCCCCAGGAGCATAGGGACTCCCTTCTGGGGGTGAGACCGGAGCCAAGGAGCGGGAGGCCCAGGGAGGACAGGACGCCTGTGGGTGCACATGGTGCATGCACAGTGAGACCCCGGGGCCAAGGCCACCCGCAGCTGCTCGGCCACCCGCAGCCCTCCCTGTGCCCGGAGCTGAGCCCCCTCCCCCCCTCCCCCCGGAGCACCTGGGAAGGCGTGACCACGGCTGTGCGGGCGGCCGTCTGTGTTGGGGATGTGGGACCCAGGGGGACCCCCATGTCTGCCCCTCCCAGCAGCCCCCTCTCCCTGCAGCTGCGGAATCAGAAGGCGGCCTCACAGAGCCGGGTCCAGGAGCCCCAGCCGCCCTCCAGCAGCAAACACCGAAGGTACGGGGTCTCCCTGGCAGGGCTGGAGGCGCCTGGGCTGGCCCCTGACCTCTCCCTCCCACCAGGAGCTCTGTGTGCCGTCTGAGCAGCCGGGAGAAGATCTCCCTCCAGGACCTGTCCAAGGAGCGGCGGCCGGGGGGTGCGGGGGGACCCCCCATCCGGGATGATGACGACGAGAAAGAGGAAGGTCCCACAGGTGAGCCTCTGGGGGCCTGGGCTCCTGGGTCTGAGGGAGGAGGAGGCTGGGGCCTGGGCTCCTGGGTCTGAGGGAGGAGGGCTGGGGGCCTGGGCTCCTGGGTCTGAGGGAGGAGGTGGGGGACCTGGGCTCCTGGGTCTGACGGAGGAGGGGATGGGGGTCTGGGCTCCTGGGTCTGATGGAGGAGGGGCTGGTTCTAACAGGCAGTTGGCAGATTCTTCATTTTTATTTTAAAAATGTTTTTGTTGCTGAAACCGGTTTGGCTCAGTGGATAGAGCATCGGCCTGTGGACTGAAAGGTCCCAGGTTCAATTCCGGTCAAGGGCATGTACCTTCGTTGCGGGCAAATCCCTAGTAGGGGGTGTGCAAGAGGCAGCTGATCGATGATTCTCTCTCATCGATGTTTCTAACTCTCTATCCCTCTCTGTAAAAAAATCAATGAAATATATTTAAAAAAAATGTTTCTGTTGATTTTAAAGGGAGTAGAAGGGAGCGGGAGAGAGGGAAAGAAACATCGATGTGAGAGTGAAACATTGATTGTCTGCCTCCTGCTCACATCCTGTGATTGGGGGGGGGGGGGGGGTCGAGCCCACAACCTGGGCATGTGCCCTGACCAGGAATCAAACTGGTGACCTTCTGGTTCATGGGTCGATCGATGCTCAACCATTGAGCCACACTGGCTGGTGCTGCTGGCACATTCTTACTGAGATCTCATTGTCTTACCCAGCAGAGCCGCCCCCTGCAGAGCCCAGAACCCTCAATGGCGTGTCCTCCCCACCACCCCCCAGCCCGAAAGGCCCCTCGGTGAGTGCAGGCCCTGCATGCTCCCATGAACCCTGTGCATCCCTTGTCTGGGTCGATAGGGTGAAGACTACAGATCCCAGAATCCTCCAGTACAGCCGACGATCTTTTTCTGGTTGCACCTGCTCCGGGGGCTGATGGGAATTGTAGTTTGCTGTGGTCCTCCTGGGGGGGGGGTACTCCTTGAAATGTATGGGAAGGGGGACCCCTTCTCCGTCGTCGCTGAGCCCTTTCTCTGACCCCAGACCTCCGAGGAGGTCCCCCCCTTCCCCAGGCGCTTCGGCCTCCAGAAGACGGGGAGCTCAGGTGCCCTGGGCCCTGCGGACAGGCAGGGGGCGCAGGGTGCCCCCGGCGCCCGGCTGCAGCGCTCGGCGTCCTCCTCGCTGGTGGAAGGGACCGGGACCGCCACTCAGGTGAGTGCGGCGAGAGGCCGGCGCGGGGCCCGCCAGGCAAAGCTGCCGGAGAGAGCGCCCCGTCCTTCCCTCTCCCCGCAGGCCAAGGAGCCCCGGCTGGCCAGAGTCACCCCCACTCCCTCCCGGAAGGTGCCGGAGCCCTCTGCCCCGTGAGTACCCGGGGCCCAGGCTGGGCCCTGCTGCTTGGACCCGAGCACGGGCTGCGCTGGGCAGGCTGGTCCCTGCTGCCTGCTCTGCCTGTTCCCTTTGCTGCTCCGAGTGAAAGCTCACGGTGAAATATGTCAGCCAGGAAACCGCGGCCTCCTGCGGCCTCGCCCACTCCCACCTGTCCCTCTGCCCACCGCCCTCCTGCCCCGGGGCCTGTGCTCTGCTCTCCCTCGCTCGGTCTGTGTCCCGTCACCTTCCCCGGGAGGCCCACGGCGGCCGCGGCTCCCATTGCTGCAGAGCTCAGACCCCCAGGCCCTCGTCCCCCGACCCCGCTGGCTGTCCCCTCCCACGCGCTGCCCTCCCGCGGGTGCTGGGATGGACTGACTCCTCATGGCGGCTGTGATTTCGCGTCCTTCCCGCGCAGCTTGGCTCACGGGGCAGTCACCTGTGCTCCTGCTCGCTGCCGTGTGGCGGGCGCTGCCGTCGAAGGCGAGCTTGAGTAACGCTCGCTGGAGGAGGGAATTCACAGGGTGTGCGGGGCTGTGAGAGCGCCACGCCTCCCCCCTCATAACGCCACCCCCTCCAGGACCCCGCAGCCTGAATCCCCAGGGAAGCCAGCTGCCCCTGCCGCCTCCACAGCGCCCCCAGCGGACACGCGGGACCGCCGGAGGTAAGAGAGGCCCCCAGTGGTCTCCCCAGGGGGTCAGCCCCGGACGGGCCCCAAAGGAAGCCTCCCACGGGGGGTCAGTCCCGGGACAGGGATTTGCCTCCCTCAGGGGGTCAGCCCCGGACGGGCCCCAAAGGAAGCCTCTCTGAGGTCAGGGCTCTCCACGCAGGTCCTACCAGATGCCAGTGCGGGACGAGGAGTCAGAGTCCCAGCGCAAAGCTCGCTCTCGCCTCATGCGCCAGTCCCGGCGGTCCACACAGGTGTGGGGGCGGGCGGGGCCTGGGCACAGGTCTGAGGGAGGAGGCTGGGCTCCTGGGTCTGAGGGAGGAGGCTGGGGCCTGGACTCCTGGGTCTGAGGGAGGAGGCTGGGGCCTGGACTCCTGGGTCTGAGGGAGGAGGCTGGGGGCCTGGGCAACGGGTCTGAGGGAGGAGGGGCGGGGCTCCTGGGTCTGAGGGAGGAGGGGCTGGGGGCCTGGACTTCTGGGTCTGAGGGAGGAGGGGCTGGGGGCCTGGACTCCTGAGTCTGAGGGAGGAGGCTGGGGGCCTGGCTCCTGGGTCTGAGGGAGGAGGGCTGGGGGCCTGGGCTCCTGGGTCTGAGGGAGGAGGCTGGGGGCCTGGGCTCCTGGGTCTGAGGGAGGAGGCTGGGGGCCTGGGCTCCTGGGTCGGAGGGAGGAGGCTGGGGGCCTGGGCTCCTGGGTCGGAGGGAGGAGGCCCTGACTGCCCCTGTGCCTGCAGGGCGTGACTCTGACAGACCTGAAGGAGGCAGAGAAGGTGGCGGGGAAGGCCCCGGAGCCGGAGAAGTCGTGCCCACAGAGCCTGGTGAGAGGCCGCGGGGTCAGGTGACGGGGCTCGGGTGGTCCCAGCAGCCCTGGTGCTCTGACCCCTCCCTCTCCCACAGGACCCTTCCCGGCAGCCCCGAGTCCCCGGGGCTGAGAGTCCCGATGGCCCCGCCCAGAGAGGTGAGGCCTGGCCTCGGGAGGCCTCTCCTGGGCCGCCCACCCCTCCCGCTGCAGCCCGCCCCGCGCCTGGAGTCCGGGCCCCGGGACCCCACGGCACAGAGGATCCTCACTCTTGCTCCTCCCCCAGTAGACGCGCCCGACGGGCAGGGACACGGACCGCAGGCCTCCCGGGAGCTCCGCAGAGCTGGCAGGGAGAGGAGGGGGCCTGCGGAGGTGAGGGGGGCCTGCGGAGGTGAGGGGGGGCCTGCGGAGGTGAGGGCGGCCTGCGGAGGTGAGGGGGGCCTGCGGAGGTGAGGGGCCCCGGGCGGAGGTGAGGGGGGCCTGCGGAGGTGAGGGGGCCGGGCGGAGGTGAGGGGGGGCCTGCGGAGGTGAGGGGGACCCGGGGCGGAGGTGAGGGGGGCCTGCGGAGGTGAGGGGGGGCCTGCGGAGGTGAGGGGGCCTGCGGAGGTGAGGGGGCCTGCGGAGGTGAGGGGGCCTGCGGAGGTGAGGGGCCCCGGGCGGAGGTGGGGGGGCCTGCGGAGGTGAGGGGGCCTGCGGAGGTGAGGGGGGCCTGCGGAGGTGAGGGGCCCCGGGCGGAGGTGGGGGGGCCTGCGGAGGTGAGGGGGCCTGCGGAGGTGAGGGGGGGCCTGCGGAGGTGAGGGGGCCTGCGGAGGTGAGGGGGGCCTGCGGAGGGGAGGGAGGAGGGGAGGGGGGCCTGCGGAGGTGAGGGGGCCTGCGGAGGTGAGGGAGGAGGTGAGGGGGGCCTGCGGAGGTGAGGGGGGCCTGCGGAGGTGAGGGGGGCCTGCGGAGGTGAGGGGGCCGGGCGGAGGTGAGGGAGGAGGTGAGGGGGGCCTGCGGAGGTGAGGGGGCCGGGCGGAGGTGAGGGGGGCCTGCGGAGGTGAGGGGGGGCCTGCGGAGGTGAGGGGGGGCCTGCGGAGGTGAGGGGGCCTGCGGAGGTGAGGGGGGGCCTGCGGAGGTGAGGGGGCCTGCGGAGGTGAGGGGGGCCGGGCGGAGGTGAGGGGGGCCTGCGGAGGTGAGGGGGGCCGGGCGGAGGTGAGGGGGGCCTGCGGAGGTGAGGGGGCCGGGCGGAGGTGAGGGGGCCTGCGGAGGTGAGGGGGCCGGGCAGAGGTGAGGGGTCCGGGCAGGGGTGAGGGGTCCGGGCGGAGGTGGGGGGGCCTGCGGAGGTGAGGGGGGGCCTGCGGAGGTGAGGGCGGCCTGCGGAGGTGAGGGGGGGCCTGCGGAGGTGAGGGGGGGGCCGGGCGGAGGTGAGGGGGGCCTGCGGAGGTGAGGGCGGCCTGCGGAGGTGAGGGCGGCCTGCGGAGGTGAGGGGGGCCTGCGGAGGTGAGGGGGGGGCCGGGCGGAGGTGAGGGGGCCTGCGGAGGTGAGGGCGGCCTGCGGAGGTGAGGGTGGAGGTGAGGGGGCCTGCGGAGGTGAGGGGGGCCTGCGGAGGTGAGGGTGGAGGTGAGGGGGCCGGGAGGAGGTGAGGGGTCCCGGGCGGAGGTGAGGGAGGAGGTGAGGGGTCCCGGGCGGAGGTGAGGGCGGAGGTGAGGGGTCCCGGGCGGAGGTGAGGGCGGAGGTGAGGGGTCCCGGGCGGAGGTGAGGGGGGGCCTTGGCAGGGGTGGGAGTGGGGGAGCAGGGGCACAGCTCCCTTTGGGCACCCACTGACCCCGCCCCGCCCACAGGGGGAGGAGGCGAAGGCCTCGGACATCAGCCCGGAATCCAGGTACACAGTGGAATGGGCCGGGCAGGGGCAGGGCCGGGCTGTCCGGTGGCCGAGCGCCCCTGATGCCTGCTTTGCCTCCGCCCAGCACTCCCAAGGCCGGCCCTTCCCCGCGGAGGCAGCGGGCCCTCAACCCAGAGCCGCAGCCCGGATCGGAGGAGCCGGAGGGCGGCTTCAGGAAGGTTGGCGAACCCCACAGCCTGCCCTTTGCCCGTCAGGGCCTCTGCGCGCGCCCACATTCTGTCTCACTGGCCCGCACCTGTGCAGTGAGCCCCGGGGGCCAACGCACAGCTCGGGCCTGACCCCCTGTCCCTCCCCCCCTGTCCCTCCCCCCCATGTCCCTCTCGTCCCCTGTCCCTCCCCCCTCTCCCCCATGTCCCTCCCCCCCATGTCCCTCCCCCCCCATGTCCCTCTCCCCTCTCCCCCCCGTCCCTCCCCCCCATGTCCCTCCCCCCCATGTCCCTCCCCCCCATGTCCCTCTCCCCCCATGTCCCTCCCCCCCATGTCCCTCCCCCCCATGTCCCTCCCCCCATGTCCCTCCCCCCCATGTCCCTCCCCCCATGTCCCTCTCCCCCCTGTCCCTCCCCCTGTCCCTCTCCCCCCATGTCCCTCCCCCCCATGTCCCTCCCCCCCATGTCCCTCCCCCCATGTCCCTCCCCCCCATGTCCCTCTCCCCTCCCCCCCATGTCCCTCTCCCCCATGTCCCTCTCCCCTCTCCCCCCCGTCCCTCCCCCCATGTCCCTCCCCCCGTCCCTCCCCCCATGTCCCTCCCCCCCATGTCCCTCCCCCCGTCCCTCCCCCCCATACCCAGCTCTACGCGGAGCTGCGGGTGGAGAACGAGCGGCTTCGTGAGGCGCTGACCGAGACCACGCTGCGGCTGGCGCAGTTCAAGGTGGAGCTGGAGCGCGCCACGCAGGTGAGGCGCCCGGGCCCTGCCGTGACCCCGGCCTCGCCCAGCGGGGAGGGCTCGGGGCCTCGCCCAGCGGGGGGGGCTCGGGGCCTCGCCCAGCGGGGGGGGCTCGGGGCCTCGCCCAGCGGGGAGGGCTCGGGGCCTCGCCCAGCGGGGGGGGCTCGGGGCCTCGCCCAGCGGGGAGGGCTCGGGGCCTCGCCCAGCGGGGGGGGCTCGGGGCCTCGCCCAGCGGGGAGGGCTCAGGGCATCGCCCAGCGGGGAGGGCTCAGGGCCTGTGTGTCAGGGGCTGGAGCCGGGAGGGGTGGAGTCTGAGCAGAACTCTGCCTCCAGGGGGCGGGCCCTGCGCCGGGGGCGGGGCTAGGCCCTGGGCGGGGCCTGGCTAATAAGGGGCGGGGCTGGCGATGAGCAGAGGACTCGGCCAGAATCCTGGCCTGCCTTCCCTCTCCCCGCTGGTTCCCGTTCCCGGCCATTGCGGTGTGGACGTTGCTCTGACCCCCGCGCTTTCTCTGCCCCGCCAGCGGCAGGAGCGCTTTGCAGAGAGGCCGGCCCTCCTGGAGCTGGAGAGATTCGTGAGTGGGGCAGCCGGGGCGGGGCCAGGCCATGTCCCCAGTTCCAGCCTACGGAGGTCTGCGTGGCGGGGGCACGGGGCCCTCTAACCCGGCCCTGACCTTCCCCCGCCGCTCTCAGCCTCCCTCGGGCCCTCCCCAGGCCACGTGCCCCCCCTTTACCCCACCCTCTATCTCCCCATCCCCCGTCTGTTGCAGGAGCGCAGGGCGCTGGAGCGCAAGGCGGCGGAGCTGGAGGAGGAGCTGAAGGTGAATGCTCACGGGGGCATCCAGCTGACCCATCCCCCCCACAGGGCCTGTCCAACCTCCCCATCCCCCCCACAGGGCCTGTCCAACCTCCCCATCCCCCCCACAGGGCCTGTCCAACCCCCCCATCCCCCCCACAGGGCCTGTCCAACCTCCCCATCCCCCCCACAGGGCCTGTCCAACCTCCCCCCTCCCCCCCACAGGGCCTGTCCAACCTCCCCATCCCCCCACAGGGCCTGTCCAACCTCCCCATCCCCATCCCCCCACAGGGCCTGTCCAACCTCCCCCGTCCCTCCCACAGGGCCTGTCCAACCTCCCCCCGCCCCCCCCCCCCAGGGCCTGTCCAACCTCCCCCGTCCCTCCCACAGGGCCTGTCCAACCTCCCCCGTCCCCCCCACAGGGCCTGTCCAACCTCCCCGTCCCCCCCACAGGGCCTGTCCAACCTCACCCATCCCCCCCACAGGGCCTGTCCAACCTCCGCGCGGACAACCAGCGCCTCAAGGACGAGAACGCGGCCCTGATCCGCGTCATCAGCAAGCTGTCCAAGTGACCCCGGAGGCCCCGCCCCGCCCCGCATCTATACAGCTGCTTCTGCCACACGCACCCCTTCCCTGTGTGAACACGAGTGACAGGGCTGCCGGGAGTCTGAAGCCATAGCTTCCCCACGGGGCCTCCCGGCTGGAGGGGAGGACGGAGCCCCCGGAGCGGGGGGCCTGAGGCCGGGACGGAGCCGGAGCTGAGCCAGGGGGGGACCAGAAGGAACCGAGGACCAGGAAGTGCCAGGACCAGGAGCCAGGACCGGGGCGGCCGCCGGAGGTCCCCTCTCACGTGTGCTGCCACCAGCCGCCCTCCCGCCCCGAGCAGGGATCCGAGAACGTGCCAAGCGCCCGCCGGCCTGGGCCGGTGGGCCCGTCCATAGGGTCCGCGTGCAATAGGGAGGGCGTCTTCTATTTTTTGCTGCCCCCTCCCCGGCGCCGCCGGGGCAGGGGGAGAAGGTATTTTCGAGACATAGCACAGGCACCACAAATAAAGGTCGTGACGTTGCCACTCAGCGGCTGGGCCCCCTGCTGGGGGCGGGGTGCTGAGGGCGGGGGCGCCTGCTCCCCGGGCCGGGGCGGGGCCTCCGGAAGCCGGCCGGCTGACAGGCTCACCAGCAGGGCGGCGGCGATGAGAGGGAGCCGGGAGCCGGGAGCCGGGGTCTTGTCATCATTGCTTGTGAAATGGGCAGTTGCCAGCATTTAAAATGTGGGTGGTTCACATAGGAAACTCTGGAATCTATGACTTCTCAGAAGTCCTGCATGGGAACAGCTGGAGCTGAGTTGGAGCCAACACTCTTCCATTCATTCATTCATTCATTCATTCCTGGACATATTTCTCATGCCAGGCCCTGGCCTGCCTGTTGCTGATACGTTAGTGAACGAGGAGGGCGGCGATCTGAGCCATCTTGGGAGAGGCATAAGGCGCCCAATAGCAAAAGGGATGCATTTAAGTGGTGGTGCTATGGAGAAAATATGGGGGGTGGGATAGGGGGCTAGTGCTAGCCTGTGTGTGTGTGGTGTATCTCACGAGAAGCTGGCTCAGACATAGGTGAAGGCATCAGACGACGAGCCATGTTGTTATTTGAGGGAAGAGTCTTGTCGAGAACGCATGTGCAAAGGCCCTGGGGTAGAAGTGTGCCGACATATTGAGACACAGAGGCCCACGTGGCTGGAGGGCAGTAGGGGATGCCTGGAGAGGCTGCATGCAGGGGTGTGGCCGGGGGAGGACTGGAGCTGAGGGGGTCCCTCTAGCTGCTGCATCAGAACAGCCTGGGGGAGGGCGGTGCGGGATAGAGACAAAGACAGCTGGTTCACCCTCCATTCCTGTCACAGCCCCACCTGCCAGGACACCCTGGAGGCAGGCCCCTCCCATGTTCCTGAGTCATTCCTGTTAGCAGCCTGGGTGCTGGCAGCGTGGGGGTTACCAAGGAGGGGGACGGGGGGGGGGGGCAAGCAGGTATGGGGATCCACTCGCATCCCTAGTCCTCTGTTAGAAATGATTGGGGCCCAGCTGAGACACCCGTGAGGGCAAGGTTGTCCCAGGAGGAAGCAACCGCAGGGACTGGGCCTGGCGGCAGGAAGAGGGAAGCAGAGCAGTGGGTCCGAGAAGCCGGTGGGTGGCTCAGGTAGGAGCTGAACTCCATGGGGAGGGCCCAGCAGGAATTCCGGGGGGGGGGGGAGCTGGGCCGAGGTGCTGGGGTGGGGGGGGAGGAAGGGGCCAGGGGAGGAAGCCATGGCGGGGCGTGGCCAGGAAGCCTTGTCACCCGCAGGAGCTGCTGCTTCTCCGTGGCTGGGCCCCTGGCAGGCGGTGGGGAATGGGGTGGAGGGGGCAGGCCTCGCTGAGCTGGGTGCCTGCGCTGGCCCTGGAAGGCCGAGTGGGAGTGCACCAGGTGGCAGGGACTTGCTGTCGCAACAGCTGAAACCAGTGGTTGAAGAGGTTTCGGGGAGTATTTGGGGAAGGGCAGGCCCAGAATGCAACGCGTGGAAGAATGAGGAAGAGACGAGGTTGCAGAGGTGGGTAGGGACCAAAACACTCGGGCCCTGGGGTACCAGGCTGTGGGGCTAAGAGGGCAGAGGGGAGCCAGAGCAAGGTCTGGGCCCGGCCCCTGGGTGTTCAGAAGAGCCCTCTGGAGTGAACTGGGGGCCGGAGGAAGCCTGGCTTGGGCCCCTGGGTAAGGAAAATCTCAGAGACGGGAACCAGCGAAGGTGGGAGCGTCTCCTAGACTCCAGGACCTGGATTCCTTCCCCCTGTGAGGTTACAGCCTGGTGGGAGGCAGGCTCCTGAGCCCCCTGGGAGCCGGGTAGAAAAGGGTCAGCAGATGGCCCGTTAAGAGGAGGCTGTTTATAGACTGGGCAGCACATGACAAGGCACAGGGCTCCGGACCGCGGTCCCTACGGCGTCTTCTCCCCTCCCTGCCCCTCCCGCTCCGGCCAGCCCTCCTCGCTCAGGACTGTCCAGCAGGGATGGCCCATTTTGTCCACTGGGATCGGGGAAGAGCAGGGTCGGATCAGGTCCACGGTCCGTCGAGGGGTCTAGTTCCCTTGGCGGGGAGTCTGCACGCAGAGTCCGTTCTCCCACGGGGCGCGGGGCGGCCCGCCGCCCGGACACTGTTCCCGGAGGTCCGGGAAGAAGAGTCAAATGACCTCCGTTTCCATCTCGCCTTCCACCTTCTTCTTTTGCTTCTCCATCACGGCCTCCAGCTCTGACACGTTCTCTTTGTCCTGCAGGGGCGGGGCGGGAATCAGGACCCTGGCGGCCGGGCCCTGGGCGCCCTCCCCGGTCGGTCCCGGCCCTGGACGGGCGGTCGGGCGGCCCCTCACCTCCAGCAGCGCGCGCTGCACCGTGACCTGGCTGTACACGCGGGCCCCCTCCTCGGGGCTCACCGCGCGGAACTCCTCCTTCTGCAGCGAGAAGATCTGCGCGCCCGTCAGCACTCCCAGCGCATCCACGGTCCTGAGCCAGGGCAGCGGGGCGCGGTCGGTCAGCCTGCCGGCCAATCAGAACGCAAGCCTCCCACGCCCCACCAATCCCTTCACGCCCGGCCCGCCGTCTGTCCAATCAGCAGAAGGCTCCTGCCTGAATACCCACCCACCCACCCACCAATCACGGCGCGCCACAGGTGGGCGGGGCACCCTGCTTGGAGGGAGGCGGGACTTCTCTAGAGGCTCCAATTGGAGCCTGGAAAACATGCTAATCAAACAGACAGGCCCTCGCTTTGGGCCAATCCGGGTTCCCCCGCGGCCCGCCGCGCGCCCCTCTGGGCCAATGAGAACACGTCGCCTCTGAGCGCTCGGAATCCGCTACGCGCCCGAATCCGCTACTCACCCGGAGCTGAAGCCCTTCGCCTGCAGCCAGGCGCGGACCTCCCGGGCGTCGGAGCGCGGGTGCAGCTGCGGCTCGGGGGCGCGGGGCCCCGTGGCTGCGCGGCTGGGGCCCGAGCGGCCCTGCGCCAGGCGCGCCTGCAGCTCCTCGTTGACGCTGAGCATCTGGCAGAATTTCTCTGCGAGCGGGAAACCGGGAGGGAGGGAGGACTTAGGGGGGGGGGTGGTCCCCGCGATGGGCCAACCTCCTCTTCCTGAGCCCCGGCTTCCCTCCGGGACGGGGAGGATGGGGCCCGCGCCCCTGACGCCCGGGGCGCCCGCACACTCACCCTTGTCGCCCGGGTCCAGGTGGTTGAGACTGTCGCAGCTGTCCCAGTGGGGCCGGGCAGGGGCGGGGGCCGGGGCCGAGGTCGGTGGGGGCGGGGGAGTGCTGTTCTCCTGGAGAGGACCGAGAGGAGAGCACCTGGGTCAGAGGGAGGACTCCGAGTCCCAGCCCCTCTGGATGGAGATCAAGTTCTGAACCTCCGCCAGCGCCTGCCCCCCCCCCCTTTTTAAAAATTATATTTTGATTTATTTTTATTATTATTATTTTACAGAGAGGAGGGGAGAGGAATAGAGAGCTAGAAACATGTGATTATATATATATATATATATATATATATATATATATATATATATATATCATAGAGAGCTAGAAAAATGAGAATCATTGACCAGCTGCCTCCTGTGCGCCCCCTACTGGGGATGTGCCCGCAACTAGGTACATGCCCTTGACTGGAATCGAACCTGGGACCCTTCAATCCGCAGGCCCACGCTCTATCCACTGAGCCACACCGGTTTGACTCGCCAGCGCCCTTGACTCGACCCACCACCCGCCTCGTTCCCAGGACCCAGGATCTGGTTCCCAGAGCCTCTTCCCTCAAGGCCTGAGGGTGGTGAGGGGGGTGGGAGGGGTGTGTGTGTCCGCCCTGGCTCACCAGAGTGCGGGCAGGGCTCGGGCTGCGGCTCCCGCGGGGCCCCGGGTGGGGTGTCAGGATGTTATAGGGTACGTATCCCTCCTGCCCACGCTGGTCCCGCACCTTCCACCACTTGCGCTGGTCATCCAGGACCTGGGGGGATGGTCAGAGGTGGGGGGGGGTGTTCAGAGCCTGTGTGTGCCCTTAGGGTGGGGTACCCCCCAGCCCCTCCGCCCGCACCCCTCGGACCTCCAACACGTCCCGGTGCCGGACGGACAGCTCGCTGCTGTTGCGGGCCTGGAAGTCATAGTTACACAGGACCCACTTCCCTGCCGGCTCCGGCTCCGGCTCCGGCTGCTGGGGCTCGGCTTCCGACTCCGGGTCCTGGTGGCTGAGGAGAGGGGGGAGGGTTGGGGAAAGGAAGCAGCCCCCCAAGGGCGCTGGGCTGGAGGGTGTCGGTGTGAGCTGGGGTGAGAGCCAAGCAGGGGCCGAGGCAGGGGGCCGGGTTAGTATGGTTAATAATGGAGACTTAACGTTGGAAAAACAGTGGGAATATACACTGAGTGGCCAGATGATGATGATCTCTGAATGCATAATAATTTGCAGGTTAGCCTTTTATTCTATAGGATAGACACTGAGTGGCCAGATGATGGTGATCTCTGAACTCACAATAATCTGGCCACTCAGTGTATATCCTATAGAATAAAAGGCTAACATGCAAATTGTTCCCTCCACCAGGAGTTCGACCAGCAGGCCGGCCAACCGTCCATGTCCCCTCCCCCTGGCCAGGCTGGCCGGACCCCACCCATGCAGGAATTAATGCACCGGGCCTCTAATATATATACACTGAGTGGCCAGATAATCATGCGTTCAGAGATCATCATCAGGCCACTCGGTGTATTTTGCTTCTTATGTGCCTGCAACATGCTGATGGGTACTAACATCACCTCCATTTCCTAGACCCCTGCACCCAGGGGGGATTGCTGGTTCTGTTCCTGCAACCAAGGTACATGCCCTTGACTGGAATCGAACCTGGGACCCTTCAGTCTGCAGGCCGATGCTCTATCCACTGAGCCACACCGGTTAGGGCCGTGGCCTTGAGTTCAGAACGGAAAACCTTACAGCCTCACAGGCTTCTCATTTTTCCAGGAAGGGATGATCATTCCCCTGTTTTTTTTTCCTCCAAAGAACTCGAGGCACAGAGAAGGCGAGTTAAAAGTTGGGGGTCTCAGAAGCATGGGGGTGAGGGCGGGATTCTGCGAGACCAGGCAGCTGGGGGAAGGGGCCTGGGATTTGACCTCCGACCCCCCAGTCAGAGGGGGACCTCAGCTCGGATCAGGCCTACCTGTGCGAGGGAGAGGGGGGGTCTTCAGGGCCGCGGCACCCCCTGTGTGGGCCAGGCAGGCAGCTCCCAGCACGCTGTCCCTGCTGAGACCCGCCGCCCGGCCCGGGCCCAGACCCCCCTTCGGCTCCTCCAGCCTTCCTGCTCGGCTCCTCTCATCCCACGTGGCTTCCCTACTGTCCAGGCACCCTCCACCCCTCTCTGCCCCCGGCCCCAAGAGTCCGCACCCCCACTGCTTGTGAGAATCATGAAGTTGCACCCTCAGTTCTTTCCTCCCCCAGATACATAGGAATCACAAGTCTTAAGCTTTCATGCCTCGGCCCTTTAAATCTTAAAGGGCCCCAGTCTGATGATGCTCAGCAGCGAGCGAGACAATTGCTGCCGAGCCTTGTCCCCTCTCCACTTCCTGACTTCCCTGCCTCCCCTGAGACTGGCCCCTCAGCCCCTGACGTTCTGAGCCCCCCTTCTCTGGTCTCCAAGGTCCCAAGGACCAGACTCGCGACCCAGATGTTTCATTCCCAGCCTCTTCCCCCTCAACACCCAGGGCTCCGTCCTGGGAGGGACCCTGGCAGGGAGCGTCCCAGATCCTGGGGAACCGAAGTGCCTTTCCCCCAGCCCTTTGGGGACTCTGGATCCAACCTCTCAGAACTTGACCCACACCCAGCCCCTCCTCCTCCCTCAGGCCCTGGAACCCAGGCCTGCAGCCCCTCCTCCTCCCTCTGACCCTGGAACCCGGGCCCCCAGCCCCCCTCCTCCCTCCTCAGACCCAGAAATCTGGGCCCAGGCCCCTTCCTCCCTGCTCCTCCCTCCCTGCCCCTCCCCCCCGCTCCCAGCCCGGGCCCCAGGCCTGGTCACCACCTCACCCACCTGCGAAGAAGAAGAGTCGGGAAGACAGAAGGAAAAAGACAGGAAAAAAAGGGGGGGCGGAGTCAGCGCGGGGAGCCCCCAGGACGCACCCCTCAGGGACCCCAGCCGCCCCGCCCTGGGGCTGGCACTCACCCGTTGACAGCGATCTGGGGGGCGCTTTGCTGCGGGAGAGAAGGCGGCAGGTCAGGGGCAGGGCCGGGTGGGGGTGGGGGTGGGGGTGGGAGTGGGTGTCACCCTCCCAGACCCCCCCAGGCCTGGCCCTGCGGTGTCACCCCCCAACCCTGAGCCTTACCTGCCTGCGCCGCCGCTCGTGCTGCAGCTGTTTTTCTACTGGGTCCTCCCAGGGGCGGCCCTGCGGGTCTGCGGCCGGGGGCTCCCAGCCGCTGTAGAACTCGGGGACGTAGGGGGGCCCCTCCTCCGGGGGCAGCTCCACCCTGCAGCCAAAGGGGCCGAGGGGAGGCTCAGCGACCCGGTTCCACCCCGCTTAGCCCATGACTTCTCCCCTCCCTCCTGCCCTCTGCCCCCAAACCGCACTCTAACCCAGCTATCCTATCCTTGCCTCCGCCTGCCAAGCTCTGGCCCTGCCTCTAAGCCCCGCCCCCAATTTTTAATGATTTATAGTAAATATAATATTTAATAATTTATATTAAATATATTGTTTAATAATTCATATCCAATATATTATTTAATAATTGATATTAAATGTAATATTTAATAAGGAACTCTGCCTCGGAGTACAGACTCCGCCCCCTTTCCCACCCTCAGACCAAACCTCTCCTAAGCACCGCCCCTTCGATATGGCCCCGCCCTGCAGTCCCGTCCCATTCCTATAAGCCCCGCCTTTCATTCCGGTCTGATTGTCTATCTGATGTTTTAAATCTCTCCTTCAGCCCTAGCCTGTTTGGCTCAGTGGATAGAGCATTGATTGGCCTGAAAGACCCAGGTTCGATTCTGGGTAAGGGCATATGCTTGGGTTGTGGGCTTGATCTTCACTAGCCAATCAATTGATTCTCTCTCATCATTGATGTCTCTATCTCTTTATCCCTCTCCCTTCCTCTCTGAAATCAATAAAAAAAATATATTTTTTAATTAAAAATATTTTAAAAGAAATCTCTGCACACTAATCTCTGGCCTTTCCTCTTTCCTCCAATCGGATGCTGGCATTTGTCCGAGGTCCTTTCTTCCTGGCCTCCAATCACCACGCCCCGCCCCTCATTAACCACGCCCACTCACCAGCCCCGCCCATCCAATCACCATGCTCCGCCCCTCAATAACCACGCCCGGCGCCCCGCCCCGCCCCCATCGCCACGCCCCTCACCCGGGGCGGGTCCACGCGTCCCCCAGCGAGGTCCAGAGCGCGTTTTCACTGGGGGTGACGTTCTCCCGCAGCAGCGCCACCGCCTCCGAGGTCAGATGCGGCCGCCGCACGCCGCTGGCCAGCTGGGGTCCCCCGGACATCTCCACAATCTGCCCAAGGGGGGGGCAGGAACGGCACACCCTCAGACCCTCAGATGAGGAACCCCGATTCCTCCTGCTGCAGGGCGGGGGGCTGGGGGATCACGAGGACCGAGGAGGGGGGAGGGTGGTCTCACCACGTGCAGGGGTCCGAACAGGAAGTGCAGCAGCTCCGGGGAGGAGGGGTTCGCGATGTTGCCGCGCAGCCGCGCCTGCGGGGCGGGAGGGGGGGTGGCATTAGACGCGGACAGTTCGGGGTCGCCAGCCGCCGTCGCCCCCGTGGCCCCCCGCTCCTGAAGACCCGGGAGCGCGTCCTCACCAGCAGGCTGAAGGCGTATTTGATTTTCTGAAGGACGTCGGTGTACTCGGCCTCGCTGGGCGGCTTGGCCCGCAGCGCCAGGAGGCCCTCTGTGGGTGCGGGGGGAGGGGACAGGGGCAGCGTCAGAGAGAGGGGGCGCCCCGGAGGGATTAGGATGGAGGGTCAGGGGGTACGAGGGGGAGACCTGGGGACAGGGAGGCTATCTGGGAGTGCCCAGGGGAGCGGGGTGACGGGGATCCCACCCCGGGGCGCGCCTCACCCCCGGCCTCCCGGCGCCGGGTCCTGCGGCCGCGCTCCCGGTGCTCCAGCACGCGGGCCGCCTCCGCAGACTTCTGCAGCTTCGACACGAAGCTCTCCACGTCGTCGAACACGTGGTTCAGTATGTCCTGGGGGACAGAATGGAGGGGGGACGGGACGCGTGGGACCCCTGATCCTGATCCCGGACCCTCCAGCCTGGAGCGCTCAGGGTCTGGGACGTCCCACTTTCTTCATTGGCCACACCCTCCCCTCGGGCCTCCAATCACAACGCCCGCCTCCCTAACATAACATGCCCCTCGATAACCACGCCCCCGCTAAATTGCCCCGCCCCACCCAATCACCACGCCCCGCCTCCCTAATATAACCACGCCCCTCGATAACCACGCCCTGGGTTGTCCTTGGTTGTCCTCTTCATTGGCTACTCTCTCCCTTTGGGCCTCCAATCACCATGCCCCGCCTCCCTAATATAACCACGCCCCTCGATAACCACGCCCCGCCTAACTGCCCTGCACCATCCAATCACCACGTCTGGCGCCCCCACGCCACGCCCCAATGGCCACGCCCCTCGCCCCATTCGGTCACCCCCCACCTCCCAGGTGTCTGACTCCGCCTCCAGACCTGGCCCCGCCCCCAGACCTGGCCCCGCCTCCAGACTCGGCCCCGCCTCCTAACGGGGGACTCATACCCCATAGCATAGCCAGTACTGCCCCCAGCCCCAGCCCCGCCTGCCCGCACCCGGGACCGCTGGCCCCGCCCCGCTCACCACTTCTCGTTCGGCCTGCAGACCCGCCAGTTCCGGGCCGCGGGGGCCCAGGTCCGGGGAGGCCGGGTCCGCGGCCCTGGGGGTCTCCGCCCGGCCCGGGCCCCGCGCTGCCTCCTCCTCCTCCGGGATGGGCTCCGCCTGGGGGCGCTCGCGGGCCGCGGCCCACTCCGCGGCGCTGATCACCGCGCGGAGGGACGGGCGGCGCTGCAGGGGCGGCGTCTCGGCGGCGGGCGCGGGGTCGCGCTGCAGCTCCTCCTGCGTGGCCCTGCATGGGAGAAGGGGAAACTGAGGCTGGGCCCCCGAGGAGTCCAGGAAGGGGAAAAAGGGAGGCTAAAACAGACACAGTGACCAATGGACACAGACAACAGGGGGCTGAGGGCATGAGGGGGGGGGGATTGGGGAGTAATGGGGGAATAAAGACACATATGTAACACCTTAATAAAGAAATAAAAAAAAATAGCCCTGACCGGTTTGGCTCAGAGGATAGAGCGTTAGCTTGGGGACTCAAGGGTCCCGGGTTCCATTCCGGGCAAGGGCATGTACCTTAGTTGCCGGCACATCCCCAGTGGGGGGTGTGCAGGAGGCAGCTGATCGATGTTTCTCTCTCATCGATGTTTCTAACTCTCTGTCCCTCTCCCTTCCTCTCAGTAAAAAATCAATAATAATAAAAAAAACAGACACAGTGGCCCACATGGGTCAAACCTCAGCTCAGAAAGGAGAATTCCAAGTTATTGGCGCGGGCAGGGGAAGCACCTCTTTGGGGCGGGAAACGGGCTAAGCGGGGAGGGCTCCAGGACCAGAACCAGGAAAAGTAGAGGCGCACTTGTCTGGGAGGTACGCGCAAGACTGGAAGAGACTGTGTTTGACTCCATTCTAGGCTAGTGGTAACAGCCATTTCCCGGATGGGGAGACTGAGGCCCAGACACACCCACCCGTCCCCCCTTCTCCCCGCCCCCCCCCCCGCTCCCAGCCCCCCCTTACCTGAGCGCCGCCGCCCGCCGATCCCCGTGGCCGGAGCGGTAGTTGTGCAGAGCCCCCTGGATGTCCTCGCGCATCAGCTCCGCCTGCCAATCACGCGGTCAGGCCCCGCCCACTCCGCCCACCGCCGGCCCCGGATGGGCCCGGATGGGCTCGGTCCCAGACCAGGTCCAGTCATCGCTCACGCAGGTGGCCCAGCGCAGGTCCACACCCTCCTCCGCCGCCCTAAACCTGACCCAGGCCGAGGCCACGCCCCCTCCCACGGGCCCCATCAGCGTGGCTCCCCACTCAGACCACACTCCCCCAACCCCGCTTTGGCTGTCCTCCAGGCCCCCTCCGCCTGCTCTGTTTGAGCCCCTGACCTTGAGTCCAACCTGCACCCAAAGCTCCCTCCCGCCCTAGCCGGTTCGCCTCAGTGGGTAGAGCATCAGCCTGTGGACTGAAGGGTCCTGGGTTCGATTCCCAGTCAGGGCACATGCCCAGGTTGTGGGCTTGATCCCCAGTAGCGGGCGTGCAGGAGGCAGCTGATCCATGATTCCCTCTCACCATTGATGTTTCTAGCTCTCTCTCCCTCTCTCTTCCTCTCTGAAATCAATAAAAATAAAAAATATATTTTTTAAACTTAAAAAAGAGCCCTGGTTTGTCTCAGTGGGTAGAGTCAGCCTGGGGACTGAAGGGTCCCAGGTTCGATTCCGGTCAAGGGCACGTGCCTTGGTTGCAGGCACATCCCCAGTGGGGGGTGTGAGGAGGCAGCTGATCGATGTTTCTAACTCTCTTTCCTTCTCCCTAACTCTCTTAAAAAAAAAAATAAATAAAATATACTTAAAAAAATAAAAAAGAGCCCTAGCTCGGTTTGCTCAGTGGATAAAGCATCAGCCTGCGGTCTGAAGGGTCCCAGGTTCGATTCCGGCCAAGGGCACATGCCTGAGATTCGGGCTCGATCCCCAGTAGGGGACCTGCTGGAGGCAGCTGATCAATGATTCTCATCATTAATGTTTCTCTCTCTCTCTCTTCCTCTCCCTTTCTCTTTGAAACCAATAAAGAAATTGAGCCGAAGCCGGTTTGGCTCAGTGGTAGAGCGTCGGTCTGCGGACTGAAAGGTCACAGGTTCGATTCCGGTCAAGGGCATGTACTTTGGTTGCGGGCACATCCCCGGTAGGGGGTGTGCAAGAGGCAGCTGGTTGATGTTTCTCTCTCGTCGACGTTTCTAGCTCTCTATCTCTCTCCTTTCCTCTCTGTAAAAAATCAATAAAATATATTAAAAAAAAAAAAGAACTACAAAGGAAAATATTTCAATAAAAGATCATTTGACAAAAACAAAAAAACAAAAAAAACAAAACAAAACATGTTTCTTTCTTTAAAAAGAAAAAAGAAATTTAAAAAACGGGAATAATAAAGTTAAAAAAGAAAAAAAGCTCCCGTCCTTCCCACGTCTTCCCAAGCCCCGCCCTCTGCCGCTCTGATCCCGCCCCACCCCGGCCTGACCCCGCCTTGGCCCCGCCCCAGCCCCCGGGCCCCGCCCTCAGCTCTCAGGCCCCACCCCCAGCTCTCAGGCCCCGCCCCAGCTCCCGGGCCCCGCCCTCAGCTCTCAGGCCCCGCCCCAGCTCCCGGGCCCCGCCCTCAGCTCTCAGGCCCCACCCCCAGCTCTCAGGACCCGCCCCCAGCTCCCGGGCCCCGCCCCGGCGCTCACCCCGAGCCGCAGGCCCTGGAAGAAGTGCACGTCGGGCTGCGCGCGCGCGGGCTCCTGGCACACCAGCAGCAGCAGCGCGCGGCCGCGGCCCGGCGGCGTCACCGCGTCGCAGCGCAGGATGGCGCTCAGCGGGTACGACTCCAGCTCCTCCTGCGGGGCGGGGGGGGGGGGGGGGGGGTAAACTGAGGCCGGGAACCGGGACGCGGCTGCGCGGAGACCGCAGTGCCAGCCCAGCCGTTTACTACATGAGACCAGCCCTAACCCGTGTGGCTCAGTGGATAGAGCCTCGCCCTGCGGATTGGAGGGGTCCCGGGTTCGATTCCGGTCAAGGGCACGTAGCTTGGTTGCCGGCACATCCCCAGTAGGGGGTGTGCAAGAGGCAGCTGATCGATGTTTCTAATTCTCCCTCTCCCTTCCTCTCTGTAAAAAAATCAATAAAATCTATTTTAAGAAAAAATAAATAAATGAGACAAGCCCTGAGAGGTGTGGCTCAGTGGACAGAGCGTCGGCCTGCGGACTGAAGGGTCCCGGGTTCGATTCCATGGCTGCGGGCAGTGGAGGGGGTGTAGGAGGCAGATGACCGATGTTTCTCATGGATGTTTCTAACTCTCTCTCCCTCTCCCTTCCTCTCTGTAAAAAAATTAAAAAATCAATAAAATATATATTTTTGCCGAAACTGGTTTGGCTCAGTGGATAGAGCGTCGGTCTGCGGACTCAAGGGTCCCGGGTTCGATTCCGGTCAAGGGCATGTACCTTGGTTGCGGGCACATCCCCAATAGGGGGTGTGTAGGAGGAAGCTGATGGATTTTTCTCATCGATGTTTCTAACTCTCTCTCTCCCTTTCCTTTACTCTCTGTAAAAAAATCAATAAAATATCTTTTTTAAAAAAACAAATGAGACGAATAGAGCCCCCCAAGAAAGGGGCGAGGCGGGGTTCCTTGCCTAAGTCCCCAGAGGAAGCGGGCACAGAAGCCAAGATTCACACCAAGACCCTCCTCCCCACCCTCCCCCTCCACCCCCACGTGACCCGGGCACCTTGGACACGTGGTCCAGCAGCTTGACGTGGTCGGGAGACACGCGCAGCAGCATCTCCTGCGCCCACACGCGGCCCTGGCTGTCCATGACCGCCAGCCTGCGCGCCGCGTCCTCCACCGTGTGCACGCCGTCCTCCTCGCCCAGGCAGAAGGTCACCAGGTGCTGGGGGGGGGGCACGGAGGGAGCGGTGAGCCCAGCCCGGTGCCGGGTGCCCCGGGTGCTCTCAGCATCCCTGGCACCAGCCGCCTTCCAGCGGGTGACTGGTGACTGACCACTCCGCCTTCCCTGACCGCCTGCGCCATCCATTAGGCTTCCCGCCCAGTGCCCCTTTGTTCCTCTCTCATTGGAACGGGGGCCCCCTGGGCCTGTCTTCCCACCGACAGGGAATGTTCTGGGTTCGGTCTCGGCCCGCCCAAAGCACCTCTCTGCCTGCCTGCCTGCCCTGGCTGTCCCTCCGGAACCGGCCTGCGCCCTGCGCCTCCCTCCAGGACTGCCTCTGGTGTGCGCCTGTGGCCACGCTGGTCCAGAGCCACAGCCGGCAGGTGAGCGGGCTGGGGCTCCCCGGTTCCTGCCGCCCCGAAGCTCCCCTGCTTTCCACACCCCCATCTCCTTGGTCCCCGAACACTGACTTCCTGCGGCAGTGCGGACCCACACTCACATTGACGTGGTACTGGGAGACGTCAGCCATCACCACCGTGGAGTACCGCTTCCTCTGCTCTGGGGTGAGGGTCAGGGGTCAGGGCCTGGTCCTCAGCTCCATAACCCCCGACCCAGCAGTCCTTGTCCGAGCCCTCCTCCCTCAGACCCCGGAGCCCAGGCCCCCAGCCTCCTCCCTCAGACCCCGGAGCCCAGGCCCCCAGCCTCCTCCCTCAGACCCCGGAGCCCAGTCCTCCTCCCTCAGACCCCGGAGCACAGTCCTCCTCCCTCAGACCCCGGAGCCCAGGCCCCCAGCCCCCCAACCCCTCCTCCCTCAGGCCCCGGAGCCCAGTCCTCCTCCCTCAGACCCTGGAGCACAGTCCTCCTCCCTCAGACCCCGGAGCCCAGGCCCCCAGCCTCCTCCCTCAGACCCCGGAGCCCAGGCCCCCAGCCTCCTCCCTCAGACCCAGGAGCCCAGGCCCCCCTCCTCCTCCGTCAGACCCAGGAGCCCAGGCCCCCAGCCCCTCCTCCCTCACACCCAGGAGTCCAGGCCCCCAGCCTCCTCCCTCAGACCCAGGAGTCCAGGCCCCCAGCCCTCCTCCCTCAGACCCAGGAGTCCAGGCCCCCAGCCTCCTCCCTCAGACCCAGGAGTCCAGGCCTCCAACCCTCCTCCTTCGGATACAGAAGTCCCCACCCTTAGCTCCTCCTCCTTCTGACCTAGGAATCCAGGTCCCCCCAAGCCGCCCCTCCTCCTTCTGACCCAGGAGCCCGGGTCCTCAGTGCCTCCTCCCTCAGACCCAGTTTCTCTGGGGGCTCCCTTGCCAATACACTCACCATAAATGGACTTGGCGCTGGGTTTGGGGGCAGCTTCTGGGCTGGTGAAGGGAAAGAGGCGGTGAGAGGGGCCGTGGGAACCGGGGACAGATCAAGAAGAGCAGCGACTTCATTGGGGGGGGGGGCCACCGGGGAGCCACGGAAGGCTCTGAGTGGAGGAGGAGAGGGCAGGGAAGACAGGGGAGGTGACGGGCCTGGGCAGCAGTGGGGAGTGTGGCCTCCGCTGTCACACAGACCTGGTTCACTTCCCCCGGCACATGCTGCCTTGCCATAAGGCCCAGGGTAGGAGACTTCATCTCTCCTGCCTCGGTTTCCCTCTGTGCAAGACAGGGGTTGGCTGCCCTGTGGTAGGGCTCATCTGGTAGGGCTGTCGGGTGGACTCAGTGAGATGAGGCCCGTGGAGTGTTCTATGCCCTGGATAACTATTATCGTCATTATTGCAATGCTAAGGGCTTGGCGCATACGTAGTAGTTGCTTAATAAACGGGAGTTTTTAAATAGCATTCATGTTTGGAGCAGCGCCCGGCCTGCGTGGCTCCGTGGTTGAGCATCCACCTTTGAGCCGGGAGGTCATGGTTCGATTCCCGGTCAGGGCACAGGCCTGGGTTGCGGGCTGGATCCCGTGTGGGGCGTGCAGGAGGCTGCCGACCAATGGATTCCCTCTCATCATTGATGTTTCCCTCACGCCTTCTCCCTTCCTCTCTGAAATCAATAAAGCTACATATATATTTTAATATATTTTACTGATTTTTTACAGAGAGGAAGGGAGAGGGATAGAGAGCTAGAAACACCGAGGAGAGAGAAACACCGACCAGCTGCCTCCCGCACACCCCCACCAGGGGATGTGCCCGCAACCAAGGTACATGCCCTTGACCGGAATCGAACCTGGGACCCTTCTGTCTGCAGGCCGACGCTCTATCCACACTGGTTTCAGCTAAAGTTATATTTAAAAAAATTTGGAAAATATTTGGGGCAGATGGAGAGTTACCTTCTTCCCCTTCTACCCCCACGGGCCAGGCTCCACCCAGCCATACCCTTCCCTGCCTCCTGCCTCCTCCAAGAAAAATTCCCGAGTCCCCATCTCCTCAGAAGGAACAGAGGCTCGGGGCCCCGGTGGGGCGAGGGGTGAGGCACGAGAAACCCTTTCAGTCAAACAGGTGCTCCTCACCCTGCTCCTGTCCACCACAGACATCGTCACGGCTTGATTACCTCTGGGCTGGAGAGCTCACTACCTCACACACACCCCACCATGCACCCATTCCCAAGTGTCTGTCTGTGCTCACTCCAGGAGACCTGAGCCTTCCTTAAAAACACCCCTGACTTCTTAGCAAGATATTTATTTTCTACTTATTGATCTTAGAGGAAGAGGAAGGGAGAGAGAGAGAATCTATTGTCCCACTTATTTATACCTTCATTGGGTGATTCTGGTATGCACCCTGCCTGTGGATCGAACCCAGAACTTTGGTGCATTGAGACAACTGTCTAACCAGCTGAGCTTCCCAGCCAGGGCAACGGGTCCATCTCCTATATAATAAAAGTCTCATATGCTAAGTGTCCGGTCGTCCATTCAACCAATCAAAGCGCAATATGCTAATGATATGCGAAGGCCGCTCAACTGCTTGCTATGACGTGCACTGACCACCAGGGGGGCAGACAGTCAACCAGTCAACCAGTCGCTATGATGTGCCCTGACCACCAGGGGGTGGACCCTATGACCGTTAGGTTAGCTTGCTGCTGGGGTCTGGCAGATCAGGGGGCCAGACATGCCCTGGAGCCCTCCTGTGGTCCCTCCTCTGCTGGCCAACCCCCCGTGTCCCTCCCCGGCCCCGATAGTGCACCGATGGGCCTGGCCTGCGCCCTCTCCCAATCCGGGACCCCTCAGGGGGTGTGGGAGAGCTGGTTTCAGCCCGATCCTGCAGGCCAGGCCGAGAGACCCCACTGGGCATGAATTCGCTGAGGGCTAGGACCCAGCGCTGTCTGCTCCGAGCGAGAGGCCCCACGGCCTGGGCGGAGGGAGGCAGCCGGTGACCTCCTGGGAATGCCTGCGGGCGTGGGGGGGCCGGTGAGGGCCTGCGCGGGGGCAGGGCTGGGGTGGACACTTACCCGATGCTGGTGCTCATGGTGCGGAGCGGGCAGCTCTTGTCACCTGGTGGTGCCCTGGGAGCCAGCGAAGAGGTGAGGCCTGCTCTGCCCTGCGGACCTGATTCCCACCCAGCCTCCTCCCTCGGTTCCTCCTCCCTCAGACCCAGGAGCCCAGGCCCCCAGCCCCTCCTCCCTCAGACCCAGGAGCCCAGGCCCCCAGCTCTCCTCCCTCAGACCCAGGAGTCCAAGTCCCCAGCCCTCCTCCCTCAGACCCAGGAGTCCAAGTCCCCAGCCCTCCTCCCTCAGACCCAGTGGTCCAGGCCCCCCTCCTCCTCCCTCAGACCCAGGAGCCCAGGCCCCCAGCCCTCCTCCCTCAGACCCAGGAGCCCAGGCCCCCAGCCTCCTCCCTCAGACCCAGGAGCCCAGGCCCCCAGCCTCTCCTCCCTCAGACCCAGGAGTCCAAGTCCCCAGCCCTCCTCCCTCAGACCCAGGAGTCCAGGCCCCCAGCCCTCCTCCCTCAGACCCAGGAGCCCAGGCCCCCAGCCCTCCTCCCTCAGACCCAGGCCCCTAGCCCCTCCCTCAGACCCAGGAGCCCAGGCCCCCAGCCATCCTCCCTCGGACCCAGGAGCCCAGGCCCCCAGCCTCCTCCCTCAGACCCAGGAGCCCAGGCCCTCCTCCCTCAGACCCAGGAGTCCAGGCCCCCAGCCTCCTCCCTCAGAGCCAGGAGCCCAAGCCCCCAGCCCTCCTCCCTCAGACCCAGGAGCCCAGGCCCCCAGCCCTCCTCCCTCACACCCAGGAGCCCAGGCCCCCAGCCCTCCTCCCTCAGACCCAGGCCACCAGCCCCTCCCTCAGACCCAGGAGCCCAGGCCCCCAGCCCTCCTCCCTCAGACCCAGGAGTCCAAGTCCCCAGCCCTCCTCCCTCAGACCCAGAAGCCCAGGCCCCAGCCTCCTCCCTCAGACCCACGAGCCCAGGCCCCCAGCCCTCCTCCCTCAGACCCAGGATCCCAGGCCCCCAGCCCTCCTCCCTCAGACCCAGGATCCCAGGCCCCCAGCCCTCCTCCCTCAGACCCAGGATCCCAGGTCCCCAGCCTCTCCTCCCTCAGACCCAGGATCCCAGGCCCCCAGCCCTCCTCCCTCAGACCCAGGAGCCCAGGCCCCAGCCTCCTCCCTCAGACCCAGGAGCCCAGGCCCCCAGCCCCTCCTCTTCCATACCTTGTCCCCTTTCCCCCCAATCCTTCACAAATCCTTGCATTCAATTCCCTAATCTCTGGGGCCCCCACTTGCCTCCTCTCCCCAGGGTCCAGTCTCCCAGCCTTCCCCTCTCAGGGGCCCCTGAGAACCAGGGGGTCTGACCCTGGTCTCCTCGGGGGGACCTCTCACCCACTTCCTCAGTCCCCATGACCCTGTGTTCTTCCTCCAGCCCCGGGGGAGGCCCAAAGGTCAGTCCTCACCCCTTCAGACTCAGCGTCCAGAGCCCCCGGCCCTTCCCGAGTCCAGGGCCCTGGCGTCCGGCCCCCAGCCCCGCCGGCCCCTCCTCACCTGCCCGTCAGGGTCCCTGGGAGGCCAGGCCTGCTCTGCTGTCCCAGCTGCTCCGCTCTGGGCCGCTCCTTCCTCCTCCTCCTCCCTCCTCCCTCAGGGTGGCCCGCCTCCGCATACCTGAGCACTCACCTGGCACTGCCGGGTGGGGCGGGGCGCCGGCTCCCGGGGAACCTCGATTGTTTCCCGGTGACAACAATGCGACCGACCGTCACAACACCGGCCCCAGCCCCGGTCGTGCCCGATCCCTCCCGGGCCCCCCCGGGCTGTCAGAGGTGGCTTCCAAGGTGCAAGCCGGGGGCTGGAGACCTGGAGTGCCTGGGAGGGGGGCCTTTCTTTTTCCTTTTCCTTTTTAAATATATCGTATTGATTTTGTACAGAGAGGAAGGGAGAGGGAGAGAGAGCTAGAAACATTGATCAGCTGCCTCCTGCACACTCCCCCCTGGGAATGTGCTCCCAACCAAGGTACGTGCCCTTGACCGGAATCGAACCCGGGACCCTTCAGTCTGCAGGGCGATGCTCTATCCACTGAGCCACACCTGTTAGGGCCTATATATATATATATATATATATATATATATATATATATATAAATAAATTAATTTCAGAGAGGAAGGGAGAGGGAGAGGGAGAGAGAAGCATCCATGAGGAGAGTCATGGATCGGCTGCCTCCTGCACGCCCCACACTGGGGATGGATCCTGGAACCCAAGCATGTGCCCTTGGCCGGAATCGAACCTGGGACCCTTCAGTCCACAGGCTGATGCTCTATCTACTGAGCTGAGCCGGCTAGTGCTTCAACTATATTTTTATTGATGTCAGAGAGGAAGGGAGGGAGGGAGAGAAACATCCATGAGGAGAGAGAGTCACGGATCGGCTGCCTCCTGCACGCCCCACACTGGGGATCAAGCCCGTAACCTAGGCCTGTGCCCTTGACCTGGGATCTAACCCTGACCTCCTAGGTGGACGCTCAGCCACGGAGCCAGGCGGGCAGGGCAGGGGCTGTCTTTCTGTCCCCAGAGCTGGTGCCTGTCGCTCTGGGCACCCCTGGCCGAGGTTCCGTCTCCACCTGTTCCCTTTCCCAGCTCCTTGGGGATTTCCCTCCTAAACCCCGTGGGGAAGGCCAGAAGAGCCCCAGGAAGTCAGAGCTCAAAGCTCAGACCGCTGGGAGCAGGAGGGCGAACAGGCCACCCCCACCCGGTTCCCACCGCCATCCATCTGCTCTCCCCTGGCCCTGCCCCTGACCGGCCTCCCTGCTCCCGCCCTGCTCTCGCCCCAGTCCCAGTGTCTGCTCAGAAACCCCTAGGGGTAAAAGCAGAGTCATCATCCGGGTGTTTGATTCCTGGTCAGGGCAGGTCCAACCAAGGAATGCATCAATGACTGGAACAGGAGCATGACCAGTGTGGCTCAGTGGTTTGGTACAGACCCATGAACCATGAGGCCATGGTTCGATCTGGTCAGGGCACATTATATTTGTATGGGTTCTCCCCACCACAACCTACGAAATGGGTCCCAGAAACCCCACTTATACACGAGCTACTCGTAAGTGATTTATTTTTATTTTAAAATATTTTTTATTAATTTTTTAAATATATATTTTATTGATTTTTTTTTTTACAGAGAGGAAGAGAGAGGGATAGAGAGTTAGAAACATCGACGAGAGAGAATCATCGATCAGCTGTCTCCTGCACACCCCCCACTGGGGATGTGCCTGCAACCAAGGCACATGCTCTTGACCAGAATCGAACCCGGGACCTTTCAGTCCGCAAGCGGATGCTCTATCCACTGAGCCACACCAGTTTTGGCGATTTATTTTTATTTTTAAAAAATATTTTTTATTGATTTTCCACAGAGAGGAAGAGAGAGGGATAGAGAGGTAGAAACATTGATGAGAGAGAAACATGGACCAGCTGTCTCCTGCACACCCCCTACTGGGTGTCAAGGCACATGCCCTTGACCGGAATCAAACCTGGGACCCTTCTGTCTGCAGGCCGACGCTCTATCCACTGAGCCACACCGGTTTCGGCAATGCGTAATTTATTTACAACACCACAACCAATACACGATGGAGTCTTAAACATGCATATAGACATTTGTATTGACTTTGGAGAGGAAGGGAGAGGGAGAGAGAAAAAAAAAAATCCACGAGGAGAATCACAGATCGGCTGTCTCCTGCACACCCCACCATGGGGATGGAGCCCACAACCCAGGCCTGTGCCCTTGACCTCCGGGTTCATAGGTCAACACTCAACCCCGGAGCCATGCCGGCCTGGTGTGACGATGGAGACAGGTGAACCCGGGCCGTGCAATCACCCAGTGCAGCCCCTTCCTTCACCTTCTGGTGCCTCCCTCCCCTGGCTGGCCCCTGGCTGGCTGTGTGACCCCGGGCATGTGTCTCCGCCTCTCTGTGCCGCCCAGCCCGGGAGGGTGGCCTGAGGTCATGCTGAGCGTTTGGCAGGGTAACTGGCGGAGAGGAAAAGATGACAGAGGCATGTGCTGTCACGCAGATGCAAAGGGCAGCGGGGAAGCCCAGAGGAGGCTGCAGAGGGTGAGGTCCCGGCAGACTTCCTGGAGGAGGAGGAGGGGGAGAGGAGGAGGGGCGGCCGGCGCTGAACCTGAAGGGCCAGTTCGGCAGCCCAGGGTGGCCCAGAGGACGAGGGAGGGGTGTTCCAGGCCAGGGAGCAGGGAGTCAGGGGAGGGCCGTGGAGCCTGGGCAGGGCTGGGCTCACCTGGGTGCTGTCAGCAGGCCGAGCTCTGGGCCCGGTCACCTCCCTGTTCCAGATGCTTTCTTTCTTTCCTTCTTTCTTTCCTTCTTTTCCTTCCTTCCTTCCTTCCTTCCTTCCTTCCTTCCTTCCTTCCTTCCTTCTTTTTTTCCTTCCTTCCTTCCTTCCTTCCTTTCTTCCTTCCTTCCTTCCTTCCTTCCTTCCTTCCTTCCTTCCTTCCTTCCTTCCTTCCTTCTTTCTTTCCTTCCTTCCTTCCTTCTCTCTCTCTCTCTCTCTCTCTTTCCTTCTTTTTTCTTTCTTTCTTTCTAATATATTTTATTGATTTTTTACAGAGAGGAAGGGAGAGGAATAGAGAGTTAGAAACATCGA
>NW_023425418.1:317028-389528 GCF_014108245.1 Pipistrellus kuhlii | reverse complement strand
TGCATTGCTCCTGTATGATGACACCGGCAGCCAGGGGTGCCCAGGCCCTCACGGGGGGTCAGGTCCTAGTTGCACTGCTGCCCCCAAAGTCTAGGACAGGAGCCAGCCAACCACAGACCACGCCCTCTGACGTTTTATTTATTTATTTATTTAGGTCTCATTTTAATATATGTTATTGATTTTTCTTTTTTTTACAGAGAGGAAGGGAGAGGGATAGAGAATCAGAAACATCGATGAGAGAGAAACATCGATCAGCTGCCTCCTGCACACCCCCTGCTGGGGATCGAGCTCACAAACGGGGCATGTGCCCTTGGCCGGAATCAAACCTGGGATGGTCTAGTCTGCAGGCTGATGCTTATCCACTGAGCCAAACCAGCCAGAGCATGTATGTATGTGTGTGTATATATATATATATATATATATATATATATATATATATATATATATATTACTCTAGGGCCTAGTTTTTTTTTTAATTTTATGCTATATTTATTTCAATAACCTTCTCCTTCGTCTTCTTCTTTTAAAAAAATTTATTTTATTTTATTGATATTTTACAGAGAGGAAGGGAGAGGGACAGAGAGTCAGAAACATTGATCAGCTGTCTCCTGCAAAGCTCCCACTGGGGATGTGCCCGCAATCAAGGTACATACCCTTAAACGGAATCAAACCCGGGACCTTTCAGTCCGCAGGTTGACGCTCCATCCACTGAGCCAAACCTGTCAGGGCCAAGGACTCATTATTTACATACACTCTTACACGGGGAAGGCTGGATCCAAACTATGCCCAGATGGTTTTGCCAGGTATCGGAATGGCTGTTAGGAAGTCTGCAGTAACTCAACTGACACTCCCATCCGCTGGTATGTGTACCTGTTTTGCCCCATCCTTGCCGACACTGGGTATCATCAATGTTTTGGGCCTGCCAATCTGATAGGCGAGAAATATGTTGTTATGATCCTAAGAAGCTTTCCTCTGACTCCAAGAAAGGCTCAGCAGCTTTGTTACATTTGTTAACGCACTTTTATTTTTATATTTATTTTTTGCAAATTTTTGCCTGTCATGTCCTCTGCCTGTGCTCCCTCTCCCTGTTGGAGGCAAGCTTTTTCTTCTTCTTATTGATTCATAAGAGCTCTTTACATATTAAGGATACCAGCCCTTCCTCATTTTGGTGGGTAAGAGGATCCCGAAGTGGAGAGAGGGGAAGTCGCTGCGTAAGGTACGCAGCTAAGCAGAGGTGGATCAGAAATGCGAAACAAGATCTGTCTAGATCCATGTCTGGGGATCTTCACCACAGCCTCCGCGGCACCTTTTCCAGCCCCTGGCGCTGCCCCTCCACTGCCCAGGAGCTCTGAGTTCCCACAATCTCAGAAAGGGGAGAGGACTCTCACCAGACCCAGCCACCCTTACTGCATCCTCAACAGCAAACCTGTTCTTTGGTTCTTTGGTTCGTGGTATCCGTGAAACACTTGGCACATACTGGGTACTCAAGAAATAGTATCTGGTATTATTTTTATTCATTTATTTAAATTCTAACCAGAGCATATGTTTTTATTGACTTTTAGAGAGAGGAATGAAGAGAGAGAGAGAGAGAGAGAGAGAGAGAGAGAGAGAGAAGAAGAAGAAGAAGAAGAAGAAGAAGAAGAAGAAGAAGAAGAAGAAGAAGCCAAAACCAGTTTGACTCAGTGGATGGAGTGTCGGCCTGTAGACTGAAGAGTCCCGGGTTTGATTTCAGTCAAGGGCATGTACCTTGGTTGTGGGCTCATCTTGTGCAAGAGGCAGCTGATGGATGTTTCTCTCTCATCAATGCTTCTAACTCTCTATCCCTCTCCCTTCCTCTCTGTAAGAAACCAATAAAAATATATTTTTTTAAAAAAAGAAGGGAGGGAGAGAGGGAGGGAGGGAGAGAGAGAAACATCAATGTGAGAAACATAGATTGGTTGTCTCCCATATGTGCCCTAACTGGGAATCAAACCTTTTCGTGCACAGGATGATGCTCCACCTAACTGAGCCACCCAGCCAGGGCAGCATCTGATATTATTATTATTATTATTATTTTTTAATTTAAAAATTTTCTCTTCAGCCACATGTCTTGCCAGCTGCCTCCTCCTTCGAACCAACCTCCTATGATGTGAAATATTGGGCACTCCCCAAGCAAGTTGCCTTCTGACTGCTAGCTTTTGCATGTGCCATTCCACCCCTCTACTTGGTCCCTTTGAAGAACTCCTACTCATACTGCAAAACCCTACTTTTCTCTGGGAAGGTTCCCCTTTCTCTGGGAAGCGTTCCCTCATGCCTAGACTGAATTTCCAATAACAGAGCCTGGGCCCAGAGCTTACCAGCCCACTCCAGAAAGAAGACACACCTCTCAATGAAGGAAAGTCATTACCTCTAAACTATAAAAGCCGCAGAACCAAAGCGAACACATTTCACTCCACGTTTAGAAAACAAAACATTACGTCAACTGTCCGCTTCATTGTCCGAGCCAATATTAAAAAAACTCTTGGGACAGTTAGAAACACTTTATTAGTCCGACATTTTTCACTTCAAAGCGTTCTCAAGTATGTCTGCTGATTGCTGACAAATCCGATCCAATCACAAATCATACCAAGCACTTGTTGCCAAGTTATTTCCAAAACAAAAACCCTAAACGTCTCCAGGGGCTGTTTTTCTTTATAGCCAGCTTTATCGCAGTGTGATTGGCATGTAATGCGTTCACTATTTAAAAAAATATATTTTTTATTGATTTTTTTACAGAGAGGAAGGGAGAGAGAGTTAGAAACATTGATGAGAGAGAAACATCAATCAGCTGCCTCCTGCACACCACCCACTGGGGATGTGCCTGCAGCCAAGGTACATGCCCTTGACGGGGATTGAACCAGGGATCCTTCAGTCCGCAGCCCGACGCTCTATCCACTGAGCCACACCGGTTAGGGCAGCATTCACTATTTGTAAGTGAACTCTGAAACTTGTCAAATGTATGCAGTCAGGTGTATAACCATCCGTAGGATGAAGATAGAGACTATCTCCAATTCCCCTCAAATTCTCTCCCAGTCATCTGCCCTGCTCCCTCAGACCCTCCTAGGAGTCCAGGCTCCCAGCCCTCCTCCCTCAGACCCAGGAGCCCAGGCCCCCAGCCCTCCTCCCTCAGACCCAGGAGCCCAGGCCCCCAGCCCTCCTCCCTCAGACCCAGGAGCCCAGGCCCCCAGCCCCTCCTCCCTCAGACCCAGGAGTCCAGGCCCCCAGCCCTCCTCCCTCAGACCCAGGAGCCCAGGCCCCCAGCCCCTCCTCCCTCAGACCCAGGAGCCCAGGCCCCCAGCCCTCCTCCCTCAGACCCAAGAGCCCAGGCCCCCAGCCCTCCTCCCTCAGACCCAGGAGCCCAGGCCCCCAGCCCTCCTCCTCCCTCAGACCCAGGAGCCCAGGCCCCCAGCCCTCCTCCCTCAGACCCAGGAGCCCAGCTCCCAGCCCTCCTCCCTCAGACCCAGGAGCCCAGACCCCCAGCCCTCCTCCCTCAGACCCAGGAGTCCAAGCCCCCAGCCCCTCCTCCCTCAGACCCAGGAGTTTGGAAACCCGAGGCTAGTATACTGGTCTTGGTTTCTGAGCATCGGAATCCTAAAATTCTGCCATCGCGTCTGTGAGGAAGATCTAAACACATTTTTAGACGACGCAGCAGGCTGATGTATTAGAAAGACACCCAGAGGGACAGTCCTGAAGCGGCAGCCTCAGGATTGGAATCCTGGATTCACCCCAGAACTGAGCTGCGCTTTGCAGCAGGACGAGAATGACGCCATCCCAACACCGCGCAGGCCCCGCCCCTAGCAACAACACAACCCTTGGCCACGCCCACACCCCAGAAAACTACATTTCCCAGCAGCCGTAGCGCTCACGGCCCACCCCCTTAGGTCTTGCCCTGGAAGCCCCGCCCCCGTCACCCACGCCCACAGCCTAGTAAACTACATTTCCCAGCAGCCGTAGCGCTCACACCCACCCCCCATAGGTCTTGCCCTGGAAGCCCCGCCCCCTGCCAGCCACGCCGCGCCAAGCCACGCCCCTTTCAGGAAGTCCGCGGATCCAGCCCCGCCGCCTGCCCGTCCCCACGTGGATCCCGGGTCGCAGGCTCCTTGGAGCGATCGCGCGGCGGCTGTGCCCGGCATGAACCGCTACCTGGTGCCCGTGTCCGTGCTGGGCACGGCGGTGGGCGGCGCCGTGCTGCTCCGGTGAGTGCGCGCCGGCTCCGGTGTCTGCAGCCGGGGGAGGGGGGGGCCGGGCGGGGACCACCGAGTGCTCGCCCGCCAGCCAGCCCCGGCCTGCAGCGCCCCCCGGGGGACGTGGGGACGCCCCGGAGCCCCGAGAGGGCAGGTCACCCCAAGGTCACGCAGAGGAAACAGGCGGGTCTAGCGGCTTCCGGGCTTCTCACCGGCGAATTCATTCATTCCGCAGTGAATTCAGTCATGGAGCTGTCCCCTGTGTCACCCGCTGGCCCGGGGTGCGAGGGAAAGCGTGTGTGCCCCCTAAACTCTCCAATCCGCCATGAGGGGAACAGGGAGAATTGTGCAGCTCCCCGCAGGAAAAGCTCGTGTTGCGTGCGTGTGTGTGTGTGTGTGTGTGTGTGTGTGTTTGTGCGTGTGTGTGCGTGTGCGTGTGTGTGTGCGTGTGCGTGTGTGTGTGTGTGTTTGTGCGTGTGTGTGCGCGCGCGTGTGTGCGTGTGCGTGCGTGCGTGTGTGTGTGTTTGTGCGTGCCTGCGTGTGTGCGCGCGCGCGTGTGTGCGTGTGTGTGCGTGTGTGTGTGTCTCTGTGTGTGCGTGTGTGTGCGTGTGTGCGTGCGTGCGTGCGTGCGTGTGTTTGTGCGTGCGTGCGTGTGTGTGTGTGTGTGTGTGTGCGCGTGTGTAAGCTCACTTAAAAAACAAAACAAACCCACCGGTTATGCTGATAGGCATGCGTGCAAGTCCTTTGGTTGCTCTCTAAGGCCCTCCCCACCCTCCCTGCCATTTGTCTCTATAAGTGAGGTCATGTGACGGTTCCCTTTCTCCGAGAATGGCGGCGTGGGAATGGCCGGGGGGCGGGGGCGGGCCAATTGGAGAAAAGGGAGACATGTAAAACTTTAGACAATTAAAAAAACCAACAAAAACCACCACCAACAAACCCCAAAGAACAGCTACCAGCTGCTCTATAGCAGCGCTGTTCAGTAGAACTTACTGTGGTGATGGAAGTGTTTTTTTTTAATTAAAAATACTAGAGACCTGGTGCATGAAATTCATGCTCAGGGGTCCCCCTCAGCCCAGCCTGCACCCTCTCCAACCCGGGACCCTTCGGGGAACACAGCTCAGAGGTGGGGTCACTGCGGTGCGCGGTCCTGCAGGTGGAGCTGAGGGAGGGGCTCTCTCTTGCCTTCAGGGACTATGTCGCGGGCGGGGCCTGCCCCAGCAAGGCCACCCTTCAGGGCAAGACCGTCATCATCACGGGCGCCAACACGGGCATCGGGCGGGAGACCGCCTTGGAGCTGGCCAGGAGAGGTGAGTCCCATGGCAGGGCGAGGGGGGCCAAGGGGGCGGGGGGGGGGGTTAGGGGACTGGGGGCTGGGGGGCAGGGAGGGACAAGTCCACAGTCACGGGTGTAACGTGCAGCACAGGAAATGCAGTAAATCCCATAGAATAAAGAGCTAATATGCAAACAGTCACACGCCCTCACGCCCTCTGCCCTCCCCGTAAAAGCTCAGACACTCAGCACTGGGGGGAGGGGAATGGGGACCAGCCAGGTTGTGGCCTGGGAGAGGGACAAGCCGCCTGCCCCGTGGTCCCGGGCACCTGCAGCTGTGGTCCAGACAGAGTCGGTCTGGGTCCTGGGTGGCTGCTGCCGGACAGAGGGAGGGATGCCCTGGTCCCTGGTGCCAGCGACTGGCTGGAGGAGGGAATCCTGGGTCTCAGGTATGGGGTGAGGCAGAGGCAGTTAGGGGCGAGCAGGCCAGCAGGGGAGCAGTTAGGGGTGCCAGCAGGGGAGCAGTTAGGGGCGATCAGCAATCATGCAAAGGGGTTAGGGGCGATCAGGCCAGCAGGGGAGCAGTTAGGGGCCATCAGCAATCAGGCAAAGGGGTTAGGGGCGATCAGGCCAGCAGGGGAGCAGTTAGGGGTGATCTGCAGGCAGGGGAGCAGTTAGGGGCGATCAGCAATCATGCAAAGGGGTTAGGGGCGATCAGGCCAGCAGGGGAGCAGTTAGGGGCGATCTGCAGGCAGGGGAGCAGTTAGGGGCCATCAGCAATCAGGCAAAGGGGTTAGGGGCGATCAGGCCAGCAGGGGAGCAGTTAGGGGCGATCTGCAGGCAGGGGAGCAGTTAGGGGCGATCAGCAATCAGGCAAAGAGGTTAGGGGCAGTCAGGAAGGCAGGTGGGCAAGCAGTTAAGAGCCAGTGGCCCCGGATTGCGAGATGCAGTCGGACATCCCCTGAGGGGTCCTGGATTGGAGAGGGTGCAGGCCGGGCAGAGGGACCCCCCAGTATGAATTTTGAGCTCTGGGCCTCTAGTGTGTGTGTGTGTCTGTGTGTGTGTGTGTGTGTGTGTGTGTGTATGTTTTTATTGATTTTTAGAGAGAAGAAGGGAAAGAGAGAGAAAGAAACATCCATGATGAGAGAGAATCATGTATTGGCTGCCTCCTGCCTGCCCCACACTGGGATCAAGTCCGCAACCAGGCGTGTGCCCCTGACTGGGGATCAAACCTGAGGCCTTTCAGTCCGCAGGCCGATGCGCTGTCCACTGAGCCACGCCGGCCAGGGGTTTATGTTATTTTAATTTTTCCTGTCCTGGGCTTCCAGGCGGGAACGTCATCCTGGCCTGCCGGGACATGGAGAAGTGCGAGGCGGCGGCCAGGGAGATCCGCGGGGAGACCCTGAACCACCGCGTCAACGCCCGGCACCTGGACTTGGCCTCGCTGAAGTCCGTCCGGGAGTTCGCCAAGAAGATCACTGAGGGTAGGCGGCAGGGCGCGGGCTGTGTGGGGAGGCCTGGGCGGGGGGGGGGGGGGGGGGGGAGCAGGCTCTGAGGACCCAGGAATTAAACCAGGCCCGTCCCTTAAGCTCACAAAGCCAGGAATCTCTACTGTCCCTGGTCCCTTAAAAAATAAATAAAAAAAAAAAAAAAAAAATATATATATATATGTAATAATAATAATAATAATAATTATTATTATTAAACCAGGGCTAGGGCCTGGTCCTTTTTAAAAAATATATATTATTATTGATTTCAAAGAGGAAGGGAGAGGGAGAGAGAGATAGAACCATCAATGATGAGAGGAATTATGGATCGGCTGCCTCCTGCACCCGCCCCCCCCCCCCCCCCCCCCCCCCGGGGATCGAGCCGAGAATATGCCCTTGGCTGGAATGGAACCTGGGACCTTTCAGTCCGCAGGCTGACGCTCTATCCACTGAGCCAAACCAGCTAGGGCTAGGGTCTGGTCTTTTTTTTTTTTTTTTTTTTTTAATATATTTTATTGATTTTGTACAGAGAGGAAGGGAGAGAGATAGAGAGTTAGAAACATCGAGGAGAGAGAGTCATCGATCAGCTGCTTCTTACACACCCCCTACTGGGGATGTGCCCGCAACCAAGGTACATGCCCCTGACCGGAATCGAACCCGGGACTCCTGAGTCCACAGGCTGACGCTCTATCCACTGAGCCACACCGGTCAGGGCTCATTTCTTGTGGCTACATTTTATCTCTTTGAGTTTTAATGTGGCTGCACGGTATTGGGCTCCCTCGTGTGGTCTGACGGGTTCCGGCCGCTGGGCAGCCAGCCCTCCCTCGGCTGCTGTGAACGTCCGACCTCGTGTCCGTGTCATTTGACTCGCGTGTGACGGTGTCTGCACACCTCGGAGGCAGGCTCTTCCCGTCCACCGGCTGCCTGTGAAGTAACAGCAGGGCAGCTGGCGGGACACAGAGGAGCGCGATGCGAAGAGATGCATGCTCCTCATGGGAAATTGCTAAATCCCGGAATAGTGATGAAGAAGTAAACACCTTTGACTCCCCACCAACCTCAGGGACTCACTGCTAACGTTTCCCCTGCTGAAGGGTGAAGTTTTCTTTCTTTTTATTTATTTAAAATATATTTTATTGATTTTTCACAGAGGGGAAGAGAGAGGGATAGAGAGTTAGAAACGTCGATGAGAGAGAAACATCCATCAGCTGCCTCCTGCACCCCCCCCACCCACTGGGGATGTGCCCGCAACCAAGGTCCATGCCCTTGACCGGAATCGAACCCGGGACCTTTCAGTCTGCAGGCTGATGCTCTATCCACTGAACCAAACTGGTGCTGGCGAGTTTTCTTTCTTTTTAAAAAAAATATATTTTATTGATTTTTTACAGAGAGAAAGGGAGAGGGAGAGAGAGAGCTAGAAACATTGACCAGAGAGAAACATCTATCAGCTGCCTCCTGCACACCCCCCACTGGGGATGTGCCCTCAACCAAGGTCCATGCCCTTGACCGGAATCGAACCCGGCACCCTTCAGTCTGCAGACCGATGCTCTACCCACTGAACCACACCGGTTTCGGTCAGACTCCCCTTTCCTGGGAGGACGCTGGTCCTGTTGGATGAGTTGGATGCGGATCCCGTGACCTCATCTTTACTCGGTTACTTCCGCGAAGACCCCGCCTCCACAGGAAGGCCCGGGCCCAGGGTCCGGGGATGGGGGGTGTTGGGGGACGGCGTGCGGCCCCGGGGCTGACGCACCCGCCCCGGCCCTGTCTTCCAGAGGAAGAGAAGGTGCACGTGCTCATCAACAACGCGGCCGTGATGCGCTGCCCGCACTGGACCACGGAGGACGGCTTCGAGATGCAGCTGGGCGTGAACCACCTGGGTGAGGCCGTGCTGGGCACGCCGGGACGGGAGCCGGGGGGTGGGGCGCGGGTCTGGGAGGGGGTGTCCACTTTCTTTCTTTTAAATGTATTTTATTGATTTTTACAGAGAGGAAGGGAGAGGGACAGAGAGTTAGAAACATCGAGGAGAGAGAAACACCCATCAGCTGCCTCCTGCACACCCCCCACTGGGGATGTGCCCACAACCAAGGCACATGCCCTTGACTGGAATCGAACCTGGGACCCTTCAGTCCACAGGCTGACGGTCTATCCATTGAGCCAAACCGGTTTGGGCTCCACTTTAAAAAAAAAATTAAAAAAAAAAATATTTTTATGGATTCCAGAGAGGAAAGGAGAGGGAGAGAGAGATAGAAACAAAAATGATGAGAGAGAACCATGGACCGGCTGCCTCCTGCATGCCCCACACTGGGGACTGAGCCCACAACCCAGGGATATGCTCTTGACTGGGAATCGAATCTGGGACCCTTCAGTCTGCAGGCCGATGCTCTATCCACTGAGCCACACCGGTCAGGGCCATCAGTCTTTCCGTCATCACCCTGCATGTACCTGGGGTTCTGTTAGGAAGGGCCAGGGGACCATGGGACATATTGGGTCAGGATCCACCCTAATGACCTTTACTTTAACTTAATTATCTCTCCAAACAGGGTCACATTCTGTGGTTCTGGAGGGTAGGACCTCAACATATTTCTTTGGGGGATGGGGAGTAGGGAGACACAACTCAACCCTTCACACACACACACACACACACTCATTTGCACCCTATTGGCTGGGACTCAGTCACAATCTGGTTGCAAAGGAGCCTGGGAAATGTAGTCTTTCACTGGCCCGTCGTGGGCCCTGCCGAAAGTTCTATTTACTGAAGAAGAAGTGGAGAAAAATTATTGGGAGGTGGAAGGCTGTTTCCTCCACAGCTGACCTCAGAGGGCTGGACATTTGGGGCTGGTTAGTTTTTTTTTTGCCGGGACCTTGCTGTGCATTGTGAGATGTGGAGCAGCATGCTTGGCCTCCACCTACTAGATGGCAGTGGTGCCCCTACTCTCCACAGTTGTGACAAGCAAAATTGTCTCCAGATGGTACCAGATGTCCCCTGGGGCCATGCTAATTCTGGGCGAGAACCACGCATTATTGGGAGGGTGAGATCAGGTGTGTACTCAGCCCACTCTGGGCACGTGGTCAGACTTGAAGGACGGTTCTCTCTGTGTCCTCCTTCATCCAGGCCACTTCCTCCTGACAAACTTACTGCTGGACAAGCTGAAGGCCTCGGCCCCCTCGCGGATCATCAACCTCTCGTCCTTGGCCCACGTGGCTGGGCACATCGACTTCGATGACCTGAACTGGGAGAAGAGGAAGTACAATACGAAGGCAGCCTACTGCCAGAGCAAGCTGGCCATCGTCCTCTTCACCAGGGAGCTGAGCCGCAGGCTGCAAGGTGCGTGTGTGCCGTGCCTCTTCCTGTGGCCCTGAGCCTGGAGTGGTCCGCTGTGACCCCGGGCTGATGGGAGGTCAGGCATGGGCTCCAGGACACACGAGGCAGATGCATGACACACACCACCAGGCTCCCCCCTGGTGCCTGAGCAGACATCACCAATCAATCACACTCCACCAGGCTCCCCCCTGGTGCCTGAGCAGACATCACTAATCAATCACACACCACCAGGCTCCTCCCTGGTGCCTGCAACAGACATCACTAATCAACCACACACCATCAGGCTTCCCTCTGGTGCCTGAAGCAGATATCACTAATCAATCACACTCCACCAGGCTCCCCCCTGGTGCCTGAAGCAGACATCACTAATCAATCACACACCACCAGGCTCTGCCCTGGTGCCTGCAACAGACATCACTAATCAATCACACACCACCAGGCTCCCCCTGGTGCCTGAGCAGACATCACTAATCAATCACACCCTACCAGGCTCCCACCAGTATCTGAAGCAGACATTACTAATCAATCACACTCCACCAGGCTCTGCCCTGGTGCCTGCAACAGACATCACTAATCAATCACACACCATCAGGCTTCCCTCTGGTGCCTGAACCAGACATCACTAATCAATCACACTCCACCAGGTTCCCCCCCTGGTGTCTGAGCAGACATCACTAATCAATCACACAGCACCAAGCTCCTCCCTGGTGCCTGAGCAGACATCACTAATCAATCACACACCTCCAGGCTCCCCCCTGGTGCCTGAGCAGACATCACTAATCAATCACACAGCACCAAGCTCCCCCCTGGTACCTGAGCAGACATCACTCATCAATCACACACCACCAGGCTCCCCCCTGGTGCCTGAGCAGACATCACTAATCAATCACACAGCACCAAGCTCCCCCCTGGTGCCTGAGCAGACATCACTAATCAATCATACACCACCAGGCTCCCCCCTGGTGCCTGAGCAGAAATCACTAATCAATCACACAGCACCAGGCTCCCCCCTGGTGCCTGAGCAGAAATCACTAATCAATCACACAGCACCAGGCTCTGCCCTGGTGCCTGAGCAGACATCACTAATCAATCACACAGCACCAAGCTCCCCCCTGGTGCCTGAGCAGACATCACTAATCAATCACACAGCACCAAGCTCCTCCCTGGTGCCTGAGCAGACATCACTAATCAATCACACAGCACCAGGCTCTGCCCTGGTGCCTGAGCAGACATCACTAATCAATCACACACCACCAGGCTGCCCCCTAGTGCCTGAGCAGACATCACTAATCAATCACACAGCACCAGGCTCCCCCCTGGTGCCTGAGCAGACATCACTAATCAATCACACAGCACCAGGCTCCCCCCTGGTGCCTGAGCAGACATCACTAATCAATCACACCATCTTCCCTGCTCCTCCAGGACTGGCCTGGAAGCCTCTGGTGCTCCAGGCCAGGGGACCTCTGGCAACATCTGGAGATGCTTCCGGCTGTCACTGCGGGGGTGGGCGTTGCTACTTGCCTCTCGTGGACAGAAGCCGGGGGCGCCCTGGGCACCTCCAGGGCACGGGTTACAGAGTGGCTGGACCTCGGCGTCCACAGTGCGGAGGGTGCAGATCCGCCCTTCGCCCTCGCTTCTCGTGGAGGGGGTGGGGCCAGCAGAGCCGCTCACCTGGGAGCCTGTCAGACCCTCCTCCAGGGGCGGGGCCGGGGGCCTGGGTTCCCCGATGCTCCATGTGACAGAGCCACCTCGCACGATGAGACCTCCTGGTTTCAGAGCAGCAAGGCGATGCGGGTTCAAGGGCAGGAAACGGGCCGCCCCGGAGCTCGGGGTGGACAGCGTCAGGCTTGCCGGGAAGGAGCGAACCTGACAGCCCTCTGCCCCCGACCCCTATCTTTCCCTCCTCCCCCAGGCACGGGCGTGACGGTGAACGCGCTGCACCCCGGCGTGGCCCGGACGGAGCTGGGCCGGCACACGGGCATGCACAGCTCCGCCTTCTCCAGCTTCACGCTCGGTGAGCCCCCTCCTGGCCCCCTCTGGCCCGGTGCCCTCGCCGAGCCCTGCTCTCCCGGCCCCAGGTGCCCTGGCCGAGCCCTGCTCTCCCGGCCCCAGGTGCCCTCGCCGAGCCCTGCTCTCCCGGCCCCAGGTGCCCTCGCCAAGTCCCTGCCCTCCAGCCTGGGGCCCGGGAACCTCCTGCAGGGCATTAAGGCCAGTGGGATATACACTGAGCGACCAGGTGATGATGGTCTCTGAACGCATAATCATCCGGCCACTCGGTGTTTTGGTATTTCCAATGGGCACCAAACGTATTCCAGACTTCTGCTGGAGATCAACCCGCTATTTGCCCTGAGCTTTCTGTCAGCCGGTGCAAAGGGGAACACTGATCAGGTGCAGGATTTGTAGTATCTTTTTTTTTAAAAAAATATATATTTTATTGATGTTTTACAGAGAGGAAGGGAGAGGGATAGAGTTAGAAACATTGATGGGAGAGAAGCATGCATCAGCTGCCTCCTGCACACCCCCTATTGGGGATGTGCCCACAACCAAGGTACATGCCCTTGACCGGAATCGAACCTGGGACCCTTCAGTCCTTGGTTGCGGGCACATCCCTAGTGGGGGGGGGGGGGGTGTGCAGGAGGCAGCTGACCAATGTTTCTCTCTCATCCATGTTTCTAACTCTCTATTCCTCTCCCTTCCTCTCTGTAAGAAATCAATAAAATATATATTTAAAAAATCAATAGAAAAATATCCTCGGGGGTGGACTAACAACAACAAAAAGCGATTTTAGAGCAAGGTGGGGTATGGTGGGGACTCGGGGCTGATGGACAGGAGGGAGAGCCTCCATTTGCCTGGGAAAACCCAGGAGGGCTTCCTGGGGGAGGGAAGGGGAGGGAGCCGCAGGAGCAGAGGCCCGGAGGGGGGCTCAGTGGGACTCCCTGCACACCTCTGGCCTGCCCGGGCCCTGCGAATTGGGGTGGAGTCGGGCCTTTGGGGTCCCCCTCGCTGATGCCTGAGGACTGAGCGCTCTGGGGCCGGTTGCAGGGCCCATCTTCTGGCTGCTGGTGAAGAGCCCCCAGCTGGCGGCGCAGACCAGCACCTACCTGGCCGTGGCCGAGGACCTGGAGGGCGTCTCCGGGAAGTACTTCGACGGACTCCGGGAGAAGGCGCCGGCCCCCGAGGCTGAGGATGACGAGGTGGCCCGGCGGCTCTGGGCGGAGAGCGCCCGCCTGGTGGGCTTGAAGGTGTCGTAGGGGGTCCCCTCCCACATCCCCCCAAAATACCTGGGAGCAGGTGTGAAACAAACCATCAGGATGGAGCCGCAGGGCCAAGGCTGGCTGCCGTGCCCACGCCAGCCGCTAGGTGGCAGCATTGGACAAGCCGTCAAATGAAGGACCCTGCCTGCCTGCCGTACCCGCAGCGGCCGCTAGATGGCAGCATGGACCGAGGAATGCTGGCTGCCATGCTCACATCGCCCTCTAGATGGCAGCATCGGCCTTTCCATGCTCCCTCTGGCTTCTGGCCGCTGTGGCCTGGGCTGCAGGTGCGCGCACCTGAGCCAGGGCCTGCCGCAGGTGAGCCAGGCCACCGGCCTAAACTGGGAACCTAAACTGGGAGCTGCTGGGGAAGGAGCCAGCGCCCCCTGACACCTGGGCCACGGTGGGGGGCAGGGTGTCTGATCCAGTTCACCGTCCCCCGTGGGACCTTGCACGCCGCTGGGATCCTCTCTGAGCCTCAGTTTCCCCAACTGGAAAGGGTGCAGAAGGCCCGGACTACCTCACAGGATGGCGTGCTGAGCGTTTCCTGCCAGGGAGAGTTTCCTGAGGGCCCTGGCCAGGTGTGGGGGACGGAGGGGTCGTAGTGGGGGGCGGGGGGCTGTACCCCGAGACCAGGCTGGCACACACCTGGCCCGTTATCCCCAAGTCTCACCCCCCCCCCCTGGACAGGTGAGCAACGCGCCAGCTGCTGCAGCTGGGGGCCCAGGCGGCCTGGGGTCACGGCCTTCCCTTGCCCCGTGGACTCTCAAACTTGCTCTTTAATAAAAAATAATAGAAATCCAGCCGACTCACAGGCTTCACTTCCTCCCTGCATGTGGGGAAGTCCCCACCGGCTCATGTATTTCTTCCTTTTTTTTTTTTTAGATCTTACTCTTCACATTCTAGGTTTCTTTTTCTTATTTATTTTTAACCCTTGGTAAAAATGTATCCAAGAAACAGGATACACATACATTTAAAAAACAATAACCATTAGCCAAAACCGGTTTGGCTCAGTGGATAGAGCATCGGCCTGTGGACTGAAAGGTCCCGGATTCGATTCCGGTCAAGGGCATGTACATCCCCAGCAGGGGGTGTGCAGGAGGTAGCTGATCGATGTTTCTCTCTCATCGATGTTTCTAACTCTCTATCCCTCTCTCTTCCTTTCTGTAAAAAAATCAATAAAATATATTTAAAACAAAGAAAAAACACACAAAAAATAACCATTAGAGCCGGTGTGGTTCAGTGGTTGAGCATCCACCCAGGAGACAGGGGGTCACCTGGTTCGATTCCCCATCAGGCTACATGCCCAGGTTGCAGGCTCAATGTCCAGGAGAGGGGGGGGCAGGAGGCAGCTGATCAATGACTCTCCCTCGTCATTGATGTTTCCATCTTTCCCTCTTCCTCTCTGAAATCAATAATAATAATAAAAAGGCTCCTGCCCTGGCTGGTTTGGCTCAGCCTGTGGACTGAAGGGTCCCAAGTTCGATTCCGGTCAAGGGCACATGCCCGGGTTGTGGGCTCCATCCCCAGTAGGGGGTGAGCAGGAGGCAGCTGATCAATGATTCTCTCTCATCAATGTTTCTAACTCTAACCCTCTCCCTTCCTCTCTGTAAAAAAAAAATCAATAAAATATATTTAATAAAAATTCAGAGGGTGTCTCCGCAGGAGGAGGGTCGGAATGCAGTCTGGTTCTGGGGGCGCCCTCTGTCCTGGGGGGATGGCTACGGGTGCAGAGGAACACAGGGCGGCCAGCCTGGCCCTCAGCCACCTGCAGGCGGTTGGCGGTTGGCGGCTGGGAGCCACAACCCCCTCAGACCGACATCCGCTTCCTTTTCGGAAGCGGGGAACCTCAGACCGCAGACACTGTCACACACGGGGCTGTCACCCTCCTCCTGACCCCGGAGGCTCCGAGCGAAAGTGGTGACACCCGGTCTGAAACCACCTCAAACCCACAGCCGCCCAGACGGGACTGTGGCCGACACCAGCGGCCGGAGGAGGAAGTTGGGGGTTAGGTTAGTGGGGGGCGGGGTGCATGCTTCACAGGAAGGCACCCACGTCGGGGTGAAGCTTTCGGAGGCTCTTTGGGGCCTGAGCCTGGAGGCCCGGCTGCTGGTGGCAGGCGCTGGCCGGGTGCCCTGCCCACGGGCTGGTGTTCGCCCCCAGGCTGGGCGCTGTGGCCCAGCAGACACCCCGCTCTGGTGGAGGGACTGACGGGTGACCCTGCCTGACGGGTGACCCTCTCCAGGGGCCACGTCACCCTGAGGCGGGGCGTCTGGGGCGGGTTGATGGTGGCTCCTAAGAGTTATGTCCATCCCTGGCCGGTGTGGCTCAGTGGATAGAGCGTCGGCCTGCAGACTCAAGGGTCCCCAGGTTCGATCCCGGTCAAGGGCATGCACCTTGGTTGCGGGCACATCCCCAGTGGGGGGTGTGCAGGAGGCAGCTGATCGATGTTTCTCTCTATCCTTCTCCCTTCCTCTCTGTAAAAATCAATAAAAAATACACATAAAAAAAGAAACTAGAGGACGGGCACGCTGTGAACTCTGCAGGGTCAGGGAAAAAGGAGAAAAAAGGGGAAATTGAGGTTTTGCACAGAAACCTCTTCCCCTAACAAGAACCTGCACTTCACCACACCGACGGCAGAGGGCGCTGGAGCCTGAAAAACCTTCCCCATCGGCACCAGCACCGTTAACTCTGCAGGAACACCTGTTCCGTCTCCCACGGGTGTTTCTCTCCCTGTGTCTCCCCCTCCCTCCACTCCCTCCACTGTCTCTAAACATCAATGGACAGACAGCCTCCGGCCACGATGCACAGCAGCGGCCACAGAGGAGCACCCGGGAGGAGACGCTGTCCCCATCCCCCAGGCCAGCAGGAGGGACCAGACACGGCCACTGCGGTCTCAGGCTGGACGGGGGCCTGGGGCTCCGTCCACGGTGGTCCCCGTGGGCTCTGCAGGCGGGATTCGGCCTCCTGACGCCGCCCGCCTCCCCCTGCCCAGCCCGGCCCCCTGGCCGCACCCAGGCCCGTGGGCCTCCCCCTGCGCAGCCCGACCCCCCGGCCGCACCCAGGCCCGTGGGCCTCCCCCTGCACAGCCCGGCCCCCCTGTGTGTGTGTGTGTGTGTGTGTGTGTGTGTGTGTGTGTGTGGCTGTGGGCGGCGGCAGGAAGCCGCAGGGGGATGTGGGCGGCAGGGCGGCTGTGCACTCAGCCTCGCGGGGCAGGAGGGGGAGTCCCCGTCCTGCTGGGCGGGGCTGTGGGCGGCCTGTGTCAGGGCTCAGAGCCCCGGGCTGCCCGGTCCTGGGTGTGTCCCGCTGGGGGCTGGTGCCCTGGGGGTCCCTGGTCTGCTAGGACTTTGGGAATGGCGCTGGGGAGCTGTAAAGGAAGAGCTATAAAGGGGGTGGGGGCTGTGGGAGGAGGAGGATATAGACGTGAGGTTGCTGACTCGGAGACCCTCGGTGGGGTCCTGGGGCTGGTGAGGGACCGAGAGACCACCCTATGGTAATTTTTCTTTCTTTTAAAAAATATATTTTTACAGGGAGAGAACGAAGATGGCGGCATAGGTAAACACACCTAATCTGCTGCGGTGCACGACGATTCAAATATACAACTGTAAAATAAATATACAACTGTAAAATAAAACGTCTATCACTCTACACCCAAGGGAAAGCTGGCTGAGAGGAAGCCCCACAACTACCCTGTTTCCCCGAAAATAAGACAGTGTCTTATATTAATTTTTGCTCCCAAAGATGCGCTAGGTCTTATTTTCAGGGGATGTCTTATTTTTCCATGAAGAAGAATACGGTACACATTGATTGTTAAATGAAAATAAAGGAAATTTATTACCTGTATGCGGTACGGTAGTACGGTAGTTGTCAACACAAACCAGACAAACCGTGAATCCTACAGTATCAAGAATTTACTCATTTATTCAATGACAATCATGCCATCATCTTCTGGAATTTCCTGGTGAATTTCTTGTGACTCCATTTCTTTCAGAATCAGTGGACCAAATCTCTCATGTTTAGCCTAGGGGGGGCCTTATTTTTGGGGGATGCCTTATATTTCACTCAGAAGGAAACCTGTAAGTAGGTCTTATTTTTGGAGGATGTCTTATTTTCGGGGAAACACGGTAGACTGAAAGAGAAAGAGGAGAAGCCAGGGCGCAAGCGCTGAAAAACGGCGGTAGGGGGGCGCGGACGCGAAACGGGCTGGTGGCAGATCCCAGCTGGCGGAGGGTGGTGCTTTTTTCAACCCGAAGAGAGACAAGCTCCCGATCTCTCTGAAGTCCAGTTTCTGGGGAGAGGCTAGACTGCCTGCCATCGGGTGGGAAGGTGAGGGTGGCAGGCTTGCAGAGCTTTGAGCAAGAATATTTGTTTGTCATGCTGAGTGAAATAAGCCAATCAATGAAAGAGAAACACCACATGACCTCACTCATTTGTGGATAATAAAGAGCATTATAAACTGATGAACCAAAAGATAGATATAGAGACAGTATATCAACAAGTAGACTGTCAAATTACAGCGGGGAGGGGAGGAAGATCTGGGGGAGATAATAGATCAACCGAAGGACTTTTATACATGCATATAAGTACAACCAATGGACACAAAACTCTGGGGAGGGAGGGGATGTGTAGGAGGGAGGGAGGGGGGCAAAAAAAAATCAATAAAATATATTAAAAAATGAATAAAAAAATAAAATAAAACAATCATAAAAAAAAAGAATATTTGTTTGCTGTGCTGTGGTGCGAGACATGGGGAGACTCTGAGACAGGGGGACACAGATCGAAGAGGCAGCTGACAGGCAGCCATTGCTGTTTGCAACACCCCAGCCCAGTGATGCCCTGAGACTACATCCCTCACAACATATCCAAGCTCCAAGCAGCGGCTTTTGCATATGAATGGCCCTCTCAGCTGCAGTTTAACCTAGCAAAGGAGGAGAGGACTGTGGTTCACGCAGTAGCTCCTGCAGGGTGCAGTAGTTGAACTGCATGCCATTGGAGAGGATCCAGAAGCCAGTGCTCCTAGGGCTCAGTTTTAACCCCTCACATCCATGAGTGACACATTCGGGAGGCGGCCTCAGTGAGCACCAAAGCCCCACTGAAACAAGGCGCGTCTCCAGCACAGCAGTTCTTCCTTTATATAGCAAAAGCGACCACCTCAGGTGATTGGGGAAGCTGAGCTACTGACCCCTGTAGGTCACCGACCACACAAAGCCACTCCATCAACACAGGGAGGCAGCCAAAACGAGGAGACACAGAAGCATGTCACGAATGGGAGAGATGGAGGAAAGTAAACTACTGGATGACACAGAGTTCAGAATCACATTTATAAGGTTACTCAAGAATCTTCTGAAAACCTTTGAGAAATTGGATGAGACCTCCAAGGAGCTTTGTGAGACCTTCGAAGACCTTAATGAGAATACCAAAAAAATGGAAAAGGATTAGCCAGAAATTGAGCATACACAGTCTGAAATAAAGAATATACAGAAACTCAACTGTAGATCAACGTGCTCCAAGAATCAAACCAAAGATCTGGAATATAAGGAAGCAAAAATCACCCAACTAGAGAGGCAAAAAGAAAAAAGAATCCAAAAGTGTGAGGATAGCATAAGGAGCCTCTGGGACAGCTTAAAGCGTACCAACATCCGGATTTTTGGGGTGCCAGAAGAAGAGAGCGAGCAAGATATTGAAGGCCTTTTGGAAGAAATAATGACAGAAAACTTTCCCTACCTGGTGAAAGACATAGATCTACAAGTTCAGGAAGCGCACAGAATTCCAAACAAGAGGAATCCAAAGAGGACCGCACCAAGACAAATCATAATTAAAATGCCAAGGGCAAAAGACAAAGAGAAAATCTTACAAGCAGCAAGAGAAAAACAACTAGTTACCTACAAAGGAATACCCATATGACTATCAGCCTATTTCTCAACAGAAACTATGCAGGCCAGACAGGAATGGCAAGAAATATTAAAAATGATGAACAACAAGAACCTACAACCAAGATTACTCTACCCAGCAAAGCTATCATTCAGAATTGAAGGTCAGATAAAGAGCTTCACAGACAAGAAAAAGTTAAAGGAGTTCATCAACACCAAACCAGAATTACATGAAATGTTGAAGGGTATTCTTTAAAAAGAGGAAGAAGAAGAAAAAGGTAAAGGTAAAAAATTATGAACAACAAAAAGACATCAAATGCATACCTACCAACAAGTGAATCTAAAAATCAAGCGAATAAAAAAATCTGAAGAACAAAATGGACTGGTGAATACAATAGGATCAGGGACATAGAAAGGGATTGGACTAACAATTCTCAGGGGGATGGGGGTCTGAGGGGTGAGAAAAGAGATTGGACAAAAACCTTACACCTATGGATGAAGACAGTGGTGGGGGTTAGGGCATGGGGTGGGGTTGGGAATCAGGTGGAGAGGAGCTATTGGGGGTGGGTGGGAAGAGGAATACCTGTAATAATCTGAACAATAAAGACTTATTATAAAAAACAAATATAAATATTTACTGATTGCAGAGAAAGAGAGAGAGAGAGAGAGAGAGAGAGAGAGAGAGAGAGAGAGAGACAGAGAGAGAGAGAGAGAGAGAGAGAGAGAAAGAGAGAAACAACCATGATGAGAGAGAATCATGGATCGGCTGCCTCCTGCATGCCCCCCACTGGGAATGGAGCCTACAAACCGGGCATATGCTCTTGACTGGAATCAAACCTGGGACCCTTCAGTTTGCAGGCCAATGCTTTATCCACTGAGCCAAACTACCTAGGGCTTTTCCATTGAGAGAGAGAGAGAGAGAGAGAGAGAGAGAGAGAGAGAGAGAGAGAGAGAGAGAGAGACATTGACATGAGAGAGACACCTCGATTGGTTGCCTCCCACACACACCCTGACCAGGGCCTGGGTTTGAACCTGCAACCCAGGTGTGTGTTCTTGACCGGGAATCGAACTCCTGACCCCTCTGTGCTCGGGGCTGGTGCCCTAACCACTGAGCAGTGCTGGCCGGGCTGGTGGAGGGGGTTGGATCTGCCTCTGTGGGAAGACTGGCAGGTGGAAGCCCCTCGGGTGCCTGGTGGCAGGAGATAAGCGAGGCTCCCGGGTGCGGTGTGCCAGTCATTGCCGGGGGCCAGGGGAAGGCACAGTCCCGGCCTGATAAGTCTCCATTGGGAAAGACCAGGCGGGCGGGGAGGGGAGGGAGGACGCTTCTTCCTCCTCACGTCCGTCCGGTGTCCGGTGTCCGGCTCCCGCCCCTCACAGCTCCCAGGACCGGCCTCGGAGCCATGGCCCCGTCTCCGTCTGCCCGGGCTGCCCTCTTCTGTCTCGGTGAGTCCGGAGGGTGGACCGGGACCGGGAGGCGCTGAGGGGCTGTCCACAGGCAGGGGGGAACCAGGCAGATAACTGTTAGAAGGCGGCACTCGAGTGCGATGGATCTCAGAGCAAGAGGCAGAGGCGAGGGCCCGGTGTTGGGTGGGAGGGACCCAGGGGGTAACATGTCTGGGTTTTCCCAGTCTCTTCACGGCCCGGGCAGGACATGAACAAAACACGCTTGGCGTTGGCTTAAACTTCCTCTCACTACATCTTTTATTTAAAAAAAAAATATTTTTTATTGATTTTTACAGAGAGGAAGAGAGAGGGAGGGAGAGCTAGAAACATCGATGAGAATCATCCATCAGCCGCCTCCTGCACACCCCCACACTGGGGATGTGCCCGCAACCAAGGTACATGCCCTTGACCGGAATTGAACCCGGGACCCTTCAGTCCGCAGGCTGACGCTCTATCCACTGAGCCAAACTGATTTTGGCTCCACTTTTTAATTTTTTATTTATTTATTTATTTTTATGGATTTCAGAGAGGAAGGGAGAGGGAGAGAGAGATAGAAACATCCATGATGAGAGAGAATCATGGATCGGCTGCCTCCTGTACGCCCCTTCCTGGGGATCAAGCCCACAACCCACACATGTGCCCTTGACCTTTCAATCCACAGGCTGACACTCTATCCACCGAGCCAAACCAGCTAGGGCCCACTACAACATCTTTAAAATAAAACCAAACTCCTCACACACCTTGGTTTCAGGTTTGATCCTCAACCCCGGTGTGGATGTGTGTGGGAGGCAACCAATCGATGTGTCTTTCTCACATTGATGTTTCTCTCTCTCTCTCTTTCTCTCACCCTTTTCCTCCCTCCCTTCCACTCTTCCTAAAAAGCAATGGAGCCTAATGATGTGGCTCAGTGGTTGACCATCAACCAGGAGGTCCTGGTTCGATTCCCGGTCAGGGCACATGGCTGGGTTGTGGTCTCGATCCCCAGAGTGGGGTGTGCAGGAGGCAGCAGACTCTCTCTCTCTCTCTCCCTCTCCCTTCCTTTCTGCAATAAAAAGAATATACATTAAAAAGAATAAAAAGCAGTCCTGACCAGTTGGATCAGTAGGTAAAGCATCGGCCTGTGAACTGAAGGGTCCCAGGTTTGATTCCGGTCAAGGGCATGCACCTTGGTTGTGGGCACATCCCCAGGGGGGGTGTGCAGGAGGCAGCTGATCGATGTTTCTCTCTCATTGATGTTTCTAAGTCTCTCTCTTCCTCTCTGTAAAACTTAATAAAATATATAAAAAAATAAAAAGCAATGGGAAAAATAGCATCGGTGAGGATTAGCAACAATTAAACCCTGTCCTTAACACTCCCTCCCTCCCTCCCTTCCCCTGGCCACTGCCAGCCACTACTCTCCGCCCCGTCAATGGCCGCTGGCTGCTGCCTACACAGGAAACAGGCCCATCCTGTTAGCCTCCCTCACTTCCGTTAGGCCAGTGGTGGGCAAACTTATCAGTCCACAGAGCCAGATATCAACAGGACAATGACTGAAATTTCCTTGGAGCCAAAACCGGTTTGGCTCAGCGGATAGAGCGTCAGCCTGCGGACTGGAAAGTCCCAGGTTCGATTCTGGTCAAGGGCATGTACCTTGGTTGCAGGCACATCCCCAGTAGGGAGTGTGCAGAAGGCAGCTGATCGATGATTCTCTCTCACCAATGTTTCTAATTCTCTATCCCTTTCCCTTCCTCTCTGTAAAAAATCAATAAAATATAGTTAAAAAAAAAAGAAATTTCCTTGGAGAGCCACATTTTTCTTTTTCATGCTTAAGAGTTATCATTTATTATTCTTTTTTCTTTTTCTTTTTTTAATTAAGATATTATATTGGAGAGCCACATTAAAAAAAATATTTTAAACATCGATGAGAGAGAAACATAGATGAGAGAGAAACATCGATGAGAGAGAAACATCGACCAGCTGCCTCCTGCACGCCCCCCACTGGGGATGTGCCCGCAACCAAGGTACATGCCCTTAACTAGAATCGAACCTGGGACCCTTAAGTCCACAGGCTGACTCTCTATCCACTGAGCCACACCGGTTTTGGCCAGAGAGCCACATTTTTTACACTTAAACTTCTTCTAACGTCACGTCTTCCGTATAGACTCGCCCAGGCCGTGGTATTTTTTGGAAGAGCCACACCCAAGAGGCCAAAGAGCCGTGTGTTGCTCTCGAGCCATGGTTTGTCTATAGGGGCCTGTGTGTCTTCCACAACCAACGCCCCCCGGAGGCCCAGAAGGCTGCCCCCGCTGGGTCCCGGGGTCCAGCCCACTGGAAGTGTGGGTCCCGGACGCCCTAGCCCTGGTCCTTCCCTTCTGTCCCCAGGGCTGTGTCTGCGGCAGGTGGTCCAGGCGCAGGGCGGTGAGTGAGTGGGGACTCCTCCTCTGGGGGTGGAGTGGGGGGATCCAGAGGGGGGCCCGGCTGACCCCCACGGCCTTCTGCTTGCTTCCCTCCCAGAGCCCCTGCCCGCGCCCACCCTCCAGGCCCTGCCCAGTGCCCTGGTGCCGCTGGACAAGCCGGTGAACCTGCTCTGCCAGGGCCCGCCCGGCGTGACCGTGTACCGCCTGGAGAAGCTGCGGTTGGGGTCGGACGAGGGGAAGTACGAGGACAAGGACTCCCTCTACATCCCGGCCATGAGGCAGAGGGACGCCGGCCTCTACCGCTGCTCCTACCAGAAGGGCAGCCGCTGGTCCTCGGCCAGCGAGAAGCTGAAGCTGGTGGCCACCGGTAACCGGACAGACGGACGGTCGGACGGTCGGACGGTCAGACGGACGGATGGACAGATGGATGGACAGGACGGGGCGGGTGGGCTGAGGCTGGAGGTGCGGCCTCAGGGCTGGTGGTGCTTGGTTCTGGGCCTGAAGGGGGTGACATGAGGGGAGACGGTTGTGGGAACCGCAGGGTCTACCGGGGCTGGGACTAGGGTGGGGCAGTGAGGCCCTGGGCTTGCGTGCGAAATGTTGGGGAGGTGCCCCCCTTAATTAGGCTATCAAGGTCAATGCTATGTTAGGACCCTAGTCGGCAAACCTCGGCTTGTGAGTTGCATGTGTGTGGCTCTTTGGCCCCTGGAGTGCGGCTCTTCCACAAAATATTACCACGGCCTGGGCGAGTCTGTGTGGAAGACGTGGCGTTAGAGGAAGTTGAAGTTTAAAAAATGTGGCTCTCCAAAGAAATGTCACTCATTGCGCCGTTGCTATTTGGCTCTGTGGACTCATGAGCTTGCCGACTGCTGGGCTAGTGCAATAGCTGCTTACAAAGGCCACTGTGAAGCTCGGACCATGTGGCTCAGTGGTTGAGCATTGACCTATGAACCAGGAGATCATGGTTTGATTCCCGGTAAAGGGCACATGTCCAGGTTGCAGGCTCGATACCCAGTGTGGGTGTGCAGGAGGCAGCCGATCCATGATTCTCTTTCATAATTTATTTATTTTTCTCTCTATCCATTACCCTTCCTCTCTGAAATAATAATAATAAAATGAGGGAAGCTCACCCAGTGTGGCCCAGTTGGTTGAGCGTTATCCGGTGCACAAACCTAGGTTTAGGGTTCCATCCCCACTTGGGGCATATTGATTGGTTGCTTCTCACATGCATCCCGACCGGGCAGGGCTGGGGGATTCAGCCTACAGCTGAGATACATGCCCATGATGGGACTTGAACCCCGGACCCTTCAGTCTGAGGGTTGACTCTATCCCCTGAGCCAAACTGGCCAGGGGTATGATGTTTAACTTTGTACAATTTTTTCCCCCAAAGATAATTTTATTGATTTCAGAGAGGAAGGAAGAGGGAGAGAGAGAGATAGAAACATCCATGTTGAGAGAGAGAATCATGGTGGATTGGCTGCCTCTTGCAAGTCCCCCACTGGGGATCAAGCCCACAACCCGGGCATGTGCCCTTAGCTGGAATTGAACCTGGGACCTTTCAGTCTGCAGGCTGACGCTCTACCCACTGAGCCAACCCACTAGGGCTAACTTTGTACATTAAAAAAAAATATTTTTATTGATTTTTTTTACAGAGAGGAAGGGAGAGGGATAGAGAGCTAGAAACATGGATGGGAGAGAAACATCAATCAGCTGCCTCCTGCACACCCCCCACTTGGGATGTGCCCACAACCAAGGTACATGCCCTTGACCAGGATCGAACCTGGGACCCTTCAGTTCACAGGCTGACGCTCTATACACTGAGCCAAACTGGTCAGAGCTAACTTTGTACATTAAAAAAAAACCCAACAACGTATGTTTTTATTGATTTCAGAGAGAGGAAGGGAAAGGGGAAGAGAAAGAGAGAGAGAGGAGAGAGAAAGAGAGAGAGAGAGAGAGAGAGAGAGAGAGAGAGAGAGAGAGAGAGAGAGAGAGAGAGAGAAACATCCACGGGCTGCCTCCTGCTCGCCCCCTACTGGCGACCGAGCTGACAAGGCGGGCGTGTGCCCTGACTGGGAGTCGCACCGGTGACCTCCCTGCAGGGGACCATGCTCTGTCTTTGCTACCAGAGTCCCTCTGCCCGCAGGCGTGTTCAAGAAGCCCACACTCTCGGCCCAGCCCGGCCCGGCGGTGCCCCCCGGCGGGGACGTGACGCTCCAGTGCCGGAGCCAGTACAGCTTCCACCAGTACGCCCTGTACAAGAAGGGGCACCCGGGGCAGGACAAGGGCCTCGAGCGCTGGTACCAGGCCGACTTCCCCATCATCACCGTCACGGCGGCCCACAGCGGGACCTACCGGTGCTACAGCTTTCCCAGCAACAACCCGTACCTGTGGTCTGCCCCCAGCGACCCCCTGGAGCTCATGGTCACAGGTAAGGGGCTGGGCGGGGCCTTCCCTCCTCCCCTGTCTTCGAGGACCCTGAGGCCAGCTTCCGGGGGAGGGGCCCAGGGGTGCCAAGGTGGACTGTATGCCAACGCCGGAGTTTCTTCTCTCCCAGGAGTCTTTAAAAAAAAAAAAAATATATATATATATATTTAATATATTTTATTGATTTTTCACAGAGAGGAAGGGAGAGGGACAGAGAGTCAGAAACATCGATGAGAGAGAAACATCGATCAGCTGCCTCCTGCACACCCCCCACCGAGGATGTGCCCGCAACCAAGGTGCATGCCCTTGACTGGAATCGAACCTGGGACCTTTCAGTCTGCAGGCCGACGCTCTATCCACTGAGCCAAACCATTTCGGCTAAAAAATATTTTTGTTAGAGAGGGTCGGACCTGCATGACCACCATGTGCCCACCATCCAGAACTGAAATATCATGGCTGACAGGTACACATAAGGAACTGTTTGACATAGAAATCGGGTCTCAAAAGAACTGGTGGCCCAGAAAGAAGCTCAGATTCATTTGCCTCTCAGCATAACGGTTATTGCTTGTCTCGTTTTCTCATTCTTATAAGTATATCTCTAGTAGGACACGATCTCACTCATCTGGGGGAAATGGTGAACAACATAGACTGATGAACAAGAACAGACCCAGAGACCAGGAGCCATGGGTCAGATTGTTGGACCTCAGAGGGAGGGTGGGAATAAGAGGGAGAGATCAACCAAAGGACTTGTGTGCACACATATGAGCCTAACCAGTGGTCAAGTACTAGGGGGGTGGGGGCATGAATGGTGGAGGATTGAAATGGGGGGTTGAGGACAAATATGTGATACCTTAATCAATAAGGAAATTACAATAAATATTTTTGTTGACTTCAGAGAGGAAGGGAGAGGGAGAGAGAAGGAGAGAAACATCCATGATGAGAGAGAATCACGGGTGGTGGAAAACACAGCGAACGGGCCACAGAATTCCTTCTCTTTCTCACTTCTCAGGGCCTTCCAGCACAGCCAGCCCGTCACCCACAGAGGCACCTTCCTCTACAACACGTAAGTCCTGAGGGGTTCACCCCAGTGTCTTGGGTCCAAGGCACCTGGACCTCCTCTTTTTCATCCTCATCTGAGGACACACTTATTGATATTTACAGAAAAAGAGGGATGGGAAGAGAGAGGAGAGAGGGGGAGAGAGAGAGAGAGAGAGAGAGAGAGAGAGAGAGAGAGAGAGAGAGAGAGAGACATTGATTGGTTGGCCTCCAATAGGTGACCTGACCAGAGATCCAACCCACCACATAGGCACGTGCCATGACTGGGAATCAAACCTACTTCTGGGACCATGGGACGACACTCCAACCAGCGAAGCCACATCAGCCACGGCCATTGACCAACTCTTTTTACTTTTTACTTATTTATTTACTTTTAAAAAATATATTTTATTGATTTTTTTTTTTTTTACAGAGAGGAAGGGAGACAGAGAGCTAGAAACATCAATGAGAGAGAAACATCACACCAGCTGCCTCCTGCAACTCCCTACCGGGGATGTGCCTGCAACCAAGGTACATGCCCTTGACCGGAATCGAACCTGGGACCTTTCAGTCCGAAGATCGACGCTCTGTCCACTGAGCCACACCGATTAGGGCCCTTGGTGGATTCTTGTTTGTGCCCTGATGGGGGACCAAACCCACAATGGTGGAATATCTAACCAACTGAGCTACCCAGCCAGGGCCATGACTAGTTTAATTTTCACATAGATGGGGGAAAGGAGATAGCCCCATTCCTTTACCCTTCCCTTAAAAAAAACCCAACACTTAATTGTTGAAAATATTATAGCTGACTCCCCTTCCCCTGTTGACCCCTTCTAGCCCTCACCTGCCCCCACCCCAGGTCATCACCACACTCCCGTCTCCCATGCCCATGGGTGGTGCACATGGGCAAGAACCTTCCCTCTAAGATTCAACAGTCTGTTCCATGCTTCCGTGTTCTTCCTTTTAAATTTTTTTTTATTTTTATCTCAGCGCCGTCTAGGGACACCACCACCTCTCCAAGGGGGCCAGACTCTACAACTGGTGAGTAAGGGGTTCTCTCTGGACCTTCCTTCTCCCCACCTGCGTCTCTTTTTCTGATTTTTATTTTATTTTATTGTTTTATTATTTATTGATTAAGGTATCACATATGTATCCTCAAACCCCCATTCCAATCCCCCCGCCCCCCCACTCATGTCCCCACCCCCCTATTGTCCTTGACCACTGGTTAGGCTCATATGTGTGCACACAAGTCCTTTGGTTGATCTCTCCTTCTTATTCCCACCCTTCCTCTGAGATCCAACAGTCTGACCCATGGCTCCTGGTCTCTGGGTCTGTTCTTGTTCATCAGTCTATGTTGTTCACCATTTCCCCTAGATGAGTGAGATCATGTCCTACTGGAAATATAAGAATCAAAGATGAGACAAGCAATAATCATTATGCTGAGAGGCAGATGCATCAGTCTGTAGAGAGTTTCTTTCTGGGCCACCAGGTCTTTTGAGACCCAATTTCAATGTCTAACAGTTTATGTGTACATGTCAGCCATGATATTTCAGTTCTATGTGGACAAATGCAGGTCCAACCCTCTCTGGTTTGGTCCTGGGCAACCTGCAGTGATACACAGCCGCTGATATTGAAAGTATTACATATGTTCCCTCCCTATCCCGTCTACCCCAGCCCTACCCTTTTCTGCCCCAGGCTCTCACCACACCACTGTCTGTGTTCACGTTCTTTGGGCTAATCTATCCACCCACCCACCCACTCCCACCCACCCACCCTCTGATATTCAACAGTTTGTTCTTTATTATTTTTTTTTTTATCCCAGTGCCTTCTAGGGACACCACCCTCTTCTCAGGGGGGCCAGACTCTATGATGGGTGAGGGGTCCTCCTCTCTGGATCTTCCTTCTCCCTACCCCTGTGTCTTTATCTAAAACTCACTTTCCCTCCACTGAAGCGATAGCTCTGGGATCTTGGGCCCCAATTCGCCCTGTGTCAAGGGGAGGGGAAGGAATAGCACATGGAGCTCAGACTGGGGAAGGTTGAGGGCTTATAGTGCCATGGTCGTCAAACCGCGGCTCAAGAGCCACATGCGGCTCATTGGCCCCTCGGGTGCGGCTCTTCCACAAAATACCACGGCCTGGGGGAGCTTATGTCGAAGACGTGGCGTTAGAAGAGGTTTGTGTTTAAAAAATGTGGCTCTCCAGAGACATTTTGATCGTTGTCCTGTAGATATTTGGCTCTGTGGACTGATGAGTTTGCCAACCACTGGGCTAGAGGATCAGAGCAAAATCCATTCCACCCCCACCCCTCAGAGTAGCCTTTTCTCCCACAATTCGCCAAATAGCCAGGGAGTGTCTGTGTAGGGGGCGGGTTGCATTGGAGGCCTGATGATGGAAGAGGTTATACTCAGGGAACTGGGCTTCTCTGACCCTGGGGGAGGGGGATGGAGTGGCCCTCCAGGCTGGAGGTTGGCATCCCAGCGAGCAGAGAGTCACAGGACCTAAGGTGAGGGAGCACTGCTAGGAGAAGCCCATAACGGGATGCCCGATCCTCTTGATTCCCCAGGCCTCACCCATCAGGACTACACCAGGGGTAACGTGATCCGGCTGTGCCTCGGGGCTGCGATTATCCTGATCCTGGTGGGCATACTGGTAGAAGACTGGCACAGCCGGAAGAAGTTCCCGCTGCTCTGGGTTCCAGCTGTCCACAGGCCACTCCCACCCCTCCCGCAGGCCCCCAAGTCACAGGGCAGTCTGGATGGGGGTCGACCAGCTGGCCATCCCCAGGGTTTACCACCATCAGAACCTCACGTGGTTGTATCCAAGAGGTCATGAGAGCAGGGAGGGGAACTTTGTGTGTGTGTGTGTGTCTGTGTCTTCTTGGTGCTCTGTCAAGGAGCTGTTGAGTCAGTGTCTATTTGGCTTTCCGATTGCTTCTCAGCTTTTAAGGTCAAGTGCACGAGGCTTTCTGTTGATTAACCAAAGAACTTATCTACACTAATAAAAGAGAATCATGCAAATTGACCATCACTCCGCTATGCTTGCCAGCCAATCAGGAGGGAATATGCAAATTAGGACAAAGATGGCAGCCACCCAGGCACAGAGTGGCTGATGGGGCAGGGCACCTGTTAAGAGAGGGAAGGCAGGGGGAGGGAGGCGAAGGGATCTACAGGAGCAACACCCCTTTCCACCCCAAATGTTTTCATTGATTTTTAGAGAAATGGAGAGGATAGAAACATTGATTAGAGAGAAACCGATTGATTGACCCTCACACACCCCTCTACTGGGGATGGAGCCCACCATCCACCCGGGCATGTGTCCCAACTGGGATTCGAACCAGGGACCTCTTGGTGTATGGGAGGACGCTCAACCCACTGAGCCACAGGCTGGGCTTCCCTCGTTCTTCAGCCTTCTCTCCGATGGCTCCTGGGTGGACCTCTGCATCTGGTCTGACTCTGCCAATGAATACAACCTCCTCAAGTGCTTTCACCTTTATTTCTCTTGATAGACTCGTGAATGGGGAGCTCGTCGTGACAGAATGAAGTGACACGGGCGTGTTGTGTGTAAGGGGGAGGGTGCAGCCAAGGCTCTGAGCCCATCGGGTCCCACAACTCCTGTCGCTGCGCGGGCTCATTCGAACAGAAGATCCATGGGGACAACGAATGACTCGGGGGGGGGGGGGGGTAGGGGGCAGGTGAGGGATTCAGAAAATAAAGTCTGCAGAAGAAGGCCTGTGATTTTTGGGCTCCTCGTTGTCCCTCTCAATGGTCAGTTTTGGGTTGCCCTCCTTGATTTCTTCCAGCAGCTTCTGGATTTGGGCGTCAGAATGATCGATCTTCAACCTGGTGGTACAATGTGGGGGGCGGTGAGAGGGAGGAGACATTGAAGGTTTTTTTGGAGACTCATTCCAGACCCCCTGAGCGCCTGCCCGTCTCATGCGTTAGGGATTTTCAGTGACGGGACCACCTTTATGATGCCTGGTACAGTTCTATTATTGACTTGGTAGGGATGGAATATGGCATCAGGCGACCCTCCTGATGGCATAAAGCCACTGGCGAGCTTTGGGTGCTCGGAGGTTCTTGGGGGTGATTTTCACGTCCTCCTTGGTGGGAGAGATGGAACGGACGCATGCACCTGTGACATGGCTCTTATACCTACCAGCCCCATAGCTCACTCTGTCAACTTCTGCTACGTAGGTGGACCCAGGATGAGACAGACAGACTTAAGCCAAGTCAGCCAGACCAGCTTTTCTTTTTATCCTTGTTAGGCTACAGGATGCTATCTCATGACCATGCTTTTTATTTTATTAATCCTTACCCGAGGGTATTTTTCCCATTGATTATATATATATATATATATATATATATATATATATATATATATATATAATTGATTTTGTACAGAGAGGAAGGGAGAGAGACAGAGAGTTAGAAACATCGATGAGAGTCATCGATCAGCTGCCTCCTGCACACCCCCTACTGGGGATGTGCCCGCAACCAAGGTACATGCCCCTGACCGGAATTGAACCTGGGACCCCTCAGTCCCCAAGCCAGCACTCTATCCATTGAGCCAAACTGGTTCTGGCTCCCATTGATTTTTTTATTGAGAGAGGAAGGGAGGGAGTAGGGGAGGGAGTAGGAGAGAGAGAGAGAAAGAAAGAGGAAAAGAGGGGAAAAAGAGGGAAAAAGAAAGGGAAAGAGAGAGAGAGAGGGGGGGGGAAAGAGAAACATCAACGCGAGAGAGACACTTTGATTGGTTGCCTCCCCCACATGCCTGACCTGGCCAGGGATCTAACCTGCAACCAGGCACATGCCCTTAACTGGGAATCAAACCTGAGACCCTTCAGTGAGACTATAACCACTGAGCAACACCACCCAGGGCTAACCATGCTTTAGTTAACCTCTGATGATTGACAGCCGGCCCCATTTCTAAGATTCACCCCTTGGTAACTATGGTAACTATCGAGCCCAAAACCCCGGGCATGTCCCTGGACCGGGAATCGAACCGTGACCTCCTGGTTTATGGGTCTAATCAAGAGAAGGCATTGACAGACAAATTACCTGGTGACCCAAACATCAATGGATTTAAAGAGAATGTTAGCCAAAACCGGTGTGGCTCAGTGGATAGAGCGTCGGCCTGTGGACTGAAGAGTCCCAGGTTCGATTCCGGTCAAGGGCATGTACTTTGGTTGCGGGCACATCCCCAGTAGGGGGTGTGCAGGAGGCAGCTGATGGATGTTTCTCTCATTGATGTTTCTAACTCTGTCCCTCTCCCTTCCTCTCTCTAAAAAAAATTAATAATATATTTAAAAACAAAACGGAATGTTCGAGGAAGCTGTGCCTACAAGGAATCCTGTCATTGGTGCTCCCCTAAAATCTACAATCCTGGCGCAAACACTGGGGCCTCGGTGGGTCGTACCTAAGTTTCTGCAGAGGGCAGCTAGGAAGTTTCAGGACATCAGCCAGTGTCTTCATCCCGCTGTGCTCCAGGGAATTCTGGCCCAGGTCCAGACTGACGAGGTGCTGGCTGCTGCTGAGGGCCGACGCGAGGTCCCCACAACTAAACGGGATAATCCCACACCCCCATAACCTGGAGGTGAAGCACAAAAATCCATTCATTCACTCATTCATTCAACCAGTGCTTATTGGTACCGTCCCATACGCCAGGCACACTGTTGGGTCTTCAGCCTATTGCCAAGCTCGGAGGGAGTAGACCAGTGTGAGGCACTGTTGGGTCCTCAAAATATCCTTGTTGTTGAAAGTATTACACAAGCCCCTTCCCCCACTGACCTCTTTTAGCCCCCCCTGCCTCCACCCCAGCATTTACCACCCTCCAATCCTTTTTAAAAATATATATTTTATTGATTTTTTACAGAGAGGAAGGGAGATGGATAGAGAGTTAGAGAGAAACATCGATCAGCTGCCTCCTGCACACCCCTGACTGGGGATGTGCCCGCAACCAAGGTCCATGCCCTTGACCGGAATCAAATCGGGGACCTTCCAGTCTGCAAGCCGACACTCTATCCACTGAACCACACCGGTTAGGACTCTCCAATCCTTTTCATTATGAGCAGGTGGCACAATGACATGCCTACACACCTCAATATTGTCCCCAAAAGAGCTGGGGGTGGAGGGGAGGGAGACTGTCACACGGATATGTCATTTCAGACGCAGATTCAAGTACAGAAACCGTGACTGACCAGAGGCGCCTCAGGCGACACAGGGGCTTCCTCAGAGCCTCGCACAGGAACTTCACGCCCGTGACTCCGAGGTGGTTCCGCCCCAGGTCCAGGTGCGCGAGCCCGGAGCCCTCCTGCAGGAGCGCGGAGAGGGCGACGCAGCCGTCGCTGGTGATGCTGCAGTGGAACAGCCTGGAAGGAAGGAAAACACAACACAACACGGTTAGTCCTCCCGGGTGGGACGCAACCAAACCGTGATGGACAAGCTCAAGCCACGGAGTCATGGTTGCAGATTCAATCCCTGCCTCAGGTCGGGGCGTGTGCTGGAGGCAACCAATAAAAAACATATTTTAAAAATATTTGTATTGGGCCGAAACCGGTTTGGCTCAATGGATAGAGCATCGGCTTGGGGACTGAAAGGTCCTGGGTTCGATTCCGGTCAAAGGGCATGTACCTTGGTTGCAGGCATATCCCCAGTAGGGGATGTGCAAGAGGCAGCTGATCGATGACCCTCTCTCATCGATGTTTCTAACTCTCTATCTCTCTCCCTTCCTCTCTGTACAAAATCAATAAAATATATTTAAAAAAAATATTTGTATTGGCCGAAACTGGTTTGGCTCAGTGGATAGAGCATCAGCCTGCGGACTGAAAGGTCCCGGGTTCGATTCCAGTCAAGGGCATGTGCCTTGTCTGTGGGCACATCCCCAGTGGGGGGTGTGCAGGAGGCAGCTGATGGATGTTTCTCTCTCATCGATGTTTCTAACTCTCTATCCCTCTCTTCCTCTCTGTGAAAAATCAATAAAATATATTAAAAAATATTTGTATTGATTTCAGAGAGGAAGGGAGAGGGAGGGAGGGAGAGAGAGAGAGAGGAACATCAATGATGAGCATCATGGATCGGCTGCCTCCTGCACACCCCCCTACTGGGGATGGAGCTCACACCTGGTCATGTGCCCTTGGCCAGAATCAAACCCAGGACCCTTCAGTCCGAAGGCCAATGCTCTATCCACTGAGCCAAATCTGCTAGAGTGACTTATTTTAGTCGTTATTAATTTTTAAAATTGAATTTATTGGGGGTGATATTGGTTAATAAAATTATGCGGGTTTGGACATACAATTCTTTTTAAAAAACATTAAAAAAAAATCAAACCTAGAAGTCAGCTACATCCCCCAATTCCTGTAGAATAGAATACCATTTGTACTCCCCCCCCCAACACCCTTTCCCCAGGTGTCACCAGAAACAGCACACTTAGGGTAGTCAGAGAATTAAGTCCATCTGGATCCAGCACACACACACAAACACAGATACACACAAATAACACACAGACAGAGACACACAGACACACACAAACACACAGAGACACACAATACACACAGATACTCACAACACAGACACACACACAACACACAGACACACACTGAGATACACACACAGACAGATGGACACACACACACACACACACACACACACACACACACAAAGTCAGTGGGGACTTACACCAGGGTCTGCAGCTGACATTCCGGGTAGCTCAAGCCCTCACACAGAAGTCTCACCCCGTGGTCCCCAAGGTCGTTCCTGGCCAGGCACAGGTGTGTCAGCCTTGGGTTGACCATCAGACTGGAGGAGAGCTCCTTGCAGTAGGTGGCTGTGAGGTGACAGTTTTCCAGCCTGTGGTGGGGGAAGCACCACACACACCCACGGTCAGGTGGTCAGAGGGTGAGAATGTTCCAGAAGCCCTGCCGTTTTAGCTGAGAGCTCTCCTTGTTGTCAGCAGGGCTGAATCATCTGGGACGGCTAAAAAGCATGCCCCCCCAACCTGAAAAGGATTGCTTGCTGCCAGACATCTCTGAGCATCTCAATCTGCATGGTAGTGCCTCCTGTTGGCCAAACACCTGAACAGTTGTAGGCTATTTCCCAATCTGACAATGCTTCTGTAAACCTTACCCTTTGAAGTATATTATCTCCACCTTGCCTTAGGACAAATTATGTTAATAAAAAGCAAGGGTCCTGAGACAAGAAGTCTTTAGCTCCTTTAGCTGAAGCTCCACTGACCCCCAATGTCTTTTATTTTTAAAAATATATTGTATTGATTTTTTACAGAGAGGAAGGGAAAGGGTGAGAGAGTTAGAAACATTGATGAGAGAGAAACATAGATCAGCTGCTTCCTGCAACCAAGATACATGCCCTTGACTGGAATTGAACCTGGGACTCTTCAGTCTACAAGCTGATGCTCTATCCACTGAGCCAAACCAGGTAGGGCATGGACGAGATAGTTTTAAAAGGCATTGGGGCCCTAATTGGTTTGGCTCATTGGATAGAGCATCAGCCTGTGGACTGAAGGGTCCAAGGTTCAATTCCAGTCAAGGGCACGTACCTTGGTTGTGGTCACATTCCCAATGGGGAGTGTGCAGGAGGCAGCTGATGGATGTTTCTCTCTCATCGATGTTATTAGCTCTCTATCCATCTCCCTTCATCTCTGTACAAAGTCAATAATTATATATATATATATATATATATATATATATATATATATATATATACACCCTATCTCGTCCTTGGACTTCTTACTGAATCTACGCATCAGCTCCTTTCTCCAGATTGCTCAACCCTTTGCAATGCCGGGACAAGAACCCTGTCACTTGTCCACCCCCACCCTCTCTCTCCGATCACGTACACATATGTGATCACAGTCACGAAGAGACAGGAGCAAGAGAAGAGTGAGATGCCCGGGACCCAAAAATGGGAACCAAGTGTCCACCTCAGTAGGTTGCCCAGTAAATATGGGCGTTACTGTCTCTCTTCCCTATATGGTCTCAGATCTAAAAAAAATAAAAAATAAAAAATAAAATAAAAAATGAAGATGTCCCCTGGGGAAAGAGGAGACACTCACGACAGCCTCTGCAGGGTGCAGTTGGGGTGCCTCAAAGTCATGTACAGCCGCTTGGCGCCCTCGTCCTGGAACTCACTGGCCGTGATGTTCAAGCACGTGAGGGAATGGTTCGTCTCGAGGGAGGCGGCGAGGTCAGCCCACTGCTGGGCGGTGGCAGAGCAGGACACCAACCTGCAAGGAGACACGGAGGATGCCACCCTGGAGAACCAAACCCTGGACCGTGGCAGGTACCTGGTTTGCAGGTTCGATCCCCAATCCTCTTGGTTGCCTCCTGCATGAGCCCTGACCAGGGCTCGGGCCGGAAGGAGCCTGCAACTAAGTACGAGTCCTTGATCAGAATCGAACCTGGGACCCTTCGGTCCACAGGCGGACGCTCAAGCCACTGAGCCAGACTGGCCAGGGCAATAATAATAAAGCTTTCTACACGATCTCGTCCTCCGATGGGAGCCTCTAGACATCCTTATTCCAGTGGTTCTCCAACAGCCTCATCTCTACCGGGAACAGCACTGTTTCTAATCAGAATAAGAGATTCCCGTCCCCTCACCCCCCCGTTTATGCAGAATTGCCGTACAGGCGCGTGGCAGCTGTCTTCACGTGCGGCGGAGTCTCTGTGCCGGCGAGAGGTACCTGAGATATTGCAGGTTACACTTTGGGTGAAGCAGGACCCCACACAGTACGGGAAGCACGTGTTTCTGATCACTTCCTTCCAGGGTCAGGTGCGTGAGGCTCTCGTAACCACCGAGGATGGCGCAGAAGTGCCGGTAAGCATTGGCGGGGGAGAGATTTCGGAGGCTAGGGCGGAGAAAACAAACGTGAACTCTTGTACCTCCACTGCACACACACAGAGGGCTGCCCCATACTTACACATTAGAAACGGATTTCTTATTTATTTCTTATTTATTTATTTATTTATTTATTTATTTATTTATATTGTTTGAAGCATTACAAATAGTAGTACATATGTCTCCTCCCCCTATCCTTCCTCCCAGCTTCCCCCTTTCCCAGCATATGCCTTCCCCTCCTTTCCCCCTCCTCCCAGGTCTTGTGTCCATTGGTTATGCCTATATGCATGCATACAAGTCCTTCAGTTGATCTCTTACAGCCCCCAACCCCCAACCTCCCCTGCCTTCCTGCTGTAGTTTGACAGTCTGTTCAATGGTTCTTTACGTCTATATCTATTTTTTTAGAAACGAATTTCTTCTCATAGTTTCACCTTTATCGAGGTATTACCAACAAATAAAAATTATACATATTCAAGGCCTGCGATGTAATGTGTTGGACTTAATGCTTTCTAAAAGATGTATTTTAATTGATTTCAGAGAGGAAGGGAAAGGGAGAGCGAGATAGAAGTGATGAGAGAGAATCATTGATCGGCTGCCTCCTGCAAGCCCCCACTGGTGGGTTTGAGCCCAGAACCCAGGCACATGCCCTTGGCTGGAATCGAACCTGGGACCTTTCAATCCCAAGGCCAACGCTCTATCCACTGAGCCAAACCGGCCAGGACGTGGACTTCATGCTTTGATACACATGTACCTGGTGAGAGCGTCACCACCACCAAGCTAATTAGCATATCTGTCACCTCTCGCCGCCACCACTTCCTTCCTTTGTTTTGTGGTGAGAGCGCTAAGATCAGATCTCTTCATTCTTCTGGAGCTTCTTCACCTCACATGTCTGTAACTCTGTACCCCTGACTAACATCACGATTAGACACTTCAACTTACTTATTTTTTAAATCCTCACTGGAGGATATCTCCCCCCCCCCCCCCCCCCCCCCCCCCCCGCCGCCCATTGATCTTTAGAGGGAGTGGAAGGGAGGAAAAAGGGGGAAGAGAGGAAGAGAGAGAGAAAGACATATCAACTGGCTGCCTCCCATATGTGCCCCGACTGGAGCTGGGAATGGAACTTGCAATTGAGGTGCATGCCCTTGACCAGAAATTGAACCCGTGACCCTGAGCAAAATCAGCCAGGACTCTTTTTTTTTTTTTAAATCCTCACTTGAGAATATGTATTTTTCATTGATTCTAGGGAGAGTGGAAGGAAGGGGGGGGGAGAGAGAGACAGAGAGACAGAGGGAGAGAGAGAGAGAGAGACAGAGGGGGAGAGAGAGAGAGACAGAGGGGGAGAGAGAGAGAGAGAGAGAGAGAGAGAGAGAGAGAGAGAGAGAGAGAGGCCCTAACTGGTTTGGCTCAGTGGATAGAGCATCGGCCTGTGAACTGAAAGGTCCCAGGTTCGATTCCAGTCAAGGGCATGTACCTTGGTTGCGGGCACATCATCGGTAGGAGGTGTTGCAGGAGGCAGCTGATTGATGTTTCTCTCTCATTGATGTTTCTAACTCTCTCCCCCTCTCCCTTCCTCTCTGTAAAAAATCAATAAAATATATTAAAAAAAAAAATAAAGAACTCAGAGACGACTCCATAATCTCCGGCATGCCCTTGGGGTTGTATCCCCAGGGTTCGCTTCTATAATACTTACACCAGTCTCTGGAGGCTGCGGGGCGCGGAGGCGATGTTTTCACAGAGAACCCCGACCGCCGAGGCGCTGAGGGAGCTCTGGCTGATGTCCAGGGAGACCAGGTTCCTGCTGGAGCCCACCACGGCACAGAGGTCCGCCCAGAAGGGAAGCAGGTGCTGGTCGCTCTGGGACCTACGGCCACGCGACAAGGGGAGGGGGCTTACCAACACGGCTGAGCGAGGACCCTCATCTGTACGTCGTCGCGGGGGTCGTCCTTGGGGTTGCCCTGGGCACCCACCCCTAACACACAAGGACAACTCTGAAAGCTGAGGAACGGGCCTGGCCCGGTAGCCCTGTTGGTACATCGAGGTTGCAGGTTTGATCCCTGGTCAGGGCACATGCAGGCGTCTTCAAACTGCGGCCCGCAGAGGAGTCTGATCCGCCCCGCCAGGTTTTTTGGGCAGTGAGCGCAGCCGAGGTGTTACAGTAGGAATTAGTAGTTCATATAGTCCGGCCCTCCAGCTCTCTGAGGGACCGTGATCTGGCCCCCACTTTAAAAAGTTTGAGGACCCCTGAAAAGAATCAGCCAATGGCCCTAGCAGGTGTGGCTCAGTGGATAGAGCGTTGGCCTGGGGACTGAAGGATCTCAGGTTCCATTCTGGTCAGGGGCACATGCCCGGGTTGTGGGCTTGATCCCCAGTGGGGGACCTGCAAGAGGCAACTGATCAATGATTCTCTGCCATCATTGATGTTTCAATCTCTCTGTCCCTCTCTCTTCCTCTCTGTAAAAAAAAATAAAATATATTAAAAAATAAAAGGAAAAATATCCTCAGGCGAGGATTAAAAAAAAAGTAAAAGGAAATACTGGTGTTAAGTCATGCCAAGCAGGAGGCTGTCCTCCACAATGGAGCTGGCATGAGGCTAAAGGTAAAAAACACACACTCTCTCCTTCTCTCTGAAATCAATAAAAAAAAATATATTTTAAAATATTAAACTTTAAAGAAACAGCCGGAACCAGTTTGGCTCAGTAGACAGAGCGTTGGCCTGTGGACTGGAAGGTCCCAGGTTTGATTCCGGTCAAGGGCATGTACCTTGGTTGTGGGCACATCCCTGGTGGTGGCTGTGCAGGAGGCAGCTGGTCGATGTTTCTCTCTTATCGACGTTTCTAGCTCTCAATCCTCTCTGTAAAAAAAATCAATAAAAATATATTTTTTAAAAATATTAAACTTCAAAGAAACAAATCCAGTCGGTGTGGCTCAGTGGTTGAGATCACTCTATAAACTAGGAGGTCACGGTTGGATTCCCGGTCAGGGCAGGGGATCCATGACTCTTTCATCATTCATGTCTCCCTCTCCTTTTCCCTCTCCCTTTCCCTCTGAAATTTATAAATATATTTAAAAAATAAAATAAAAACACAGGTGGGGTAGGAAAGGCCAGTCCTTACCGCTCCGCCCACGTGCCCGGCTCCTGGAACCTGTCCTTCTCCGCGAAGATGCCCTTCACCTGCAGCGAGAGCTTGCACAGGGCCCGGCTGTGCCCGAGGCAGTAGGCCGCGTGCACCAGGTCCCGCTCGCTCTGCAGGTGCAGGGCCAGCTCCGTGACGGGCGCCAGCGCCTCCCGCACCAGCGCCCCGTCCTGGGACTCGTACAGGCAGCGCAGCAGCTCCCGGGTGTCCGCCCTGGAGGAGGAGGGCCGGTCCCCGGCAGCGCGCATCGCCAGCAGCAGCTCCTGCCTCACCTCCCGGCACACGCGGCAGCCGAAGGCGGCCTCCAGCTCCTGGGCGCGCTCCTCGTTGGCCAGGCCGAACAGGAAGCGGCCCACGTGGGCCAGGCTGGGGTTCCGCAGCCGCTCCTCCTTGGAGAGCAGCGCGCGCAGGTCCCCAATGCCTTGCGCGCAGCCACAGCCGCAGCCGCCCGCGCCGCTGTCCAGCAGGTAGAACAGGGCGGCCAGGAACTGCTGGACGCTGAGGTGCAGGAAGGCGTAGCAGCCCTCGCAGTCTGCATCTGCCTGCAGCACCTTGCCTTCCAGGAAAGGGCGCAGGTCGGCCTCGCTGACGCCCAGCTGCCCGAGATCTTGGCCATCGAACAGGGACTTGTGCGCCCAGACGCCCTGGGCGGCCAGGAGGCTCAGGGCGCGGAGCACAGTGGGGAGGCGCGGGGCGGGGGCTGCCAGGTGGGGGCACTGGCCGCACAGGAAGCGCAGGAACAGCGAGGTGGGGGTCCGGCAGGTGGAGGCCGGGTCCTCCCCCTTGTCCAGCTGCCCCTTCAGGCAGGTGCACGCGACCCAGCACACGGCGGGCGCCGCGCCCATGCGGAACAGCGCCGGGCTGGCCTTCATGCCCTGGAAGGCGCGCAGGGCCTGGTCCTGCTGCTCAAAGTGCTCCAGGAAGTAGCCCCTGCGCTCCGCCTCCTGGAACCCCTCCACCTGGACCAGCAGCGGCTGGTCCAGCAGGAGCCGCAGCTCGCCCAGGGCCTCGGGGCGCGTGGTGACCAGCAGCGTGGCCTTGGGCAGCAGCTTCCTCTTCAGCAAGCTGCCCAGCAGGACGGGCACGGGCTTGGGCTCCTTCCAGTCGCCGCAGATGTCATGGATGAGGGAGCCCGAGGGGACTCGGAGCTCGTCAAAGCCGTCGACAACCACCAGGACCTCCTGGCCCTGGGCGAGGACCTGGCGGCCGGCCTCCTGTGCGTCTGGACGTTTCTTGGCCAGGAGTTCCGCGAAGGTGCAGGCGCAGGCGCCCTGGCGGCCCAGCTCCTTGCAGCTGAGGTAGAAGGCGGAGGGCAGGGTCGCAGGGAGGTGGTCCTGGGCCCAGTCCAGCATCCACTTCTTGGCCAGCGTGGTTTTGCCCACGCCCGCCGCGCCCTGCAGCACCACGGTGTGCGGGAAGGGCCCGGCCGGCGCGTGGGGGTTGCGGAAGGGGACCAGGCTCTCATATCCCTGCGGGAATGTTTGGGGGTGTTCGCTGGCTTTGGGCCAAAGGTTTTGCTTCCAGATGGGCCCAGAAGTCTTCCATATGTTGCTGTACGCGTCCTGCTGACCTGCAGGGAGAGGAGAGGAGGGAGAGGCGGGGTCTAGCTGGTTAAGCATTGGGAACAGAGTGATTTGTGTCCAGTAGGAAAGAAACAGGCCACACACACACACACCTACACAGACACACACACACACACACAATACACACATAGACCCCCACACACAGACACACCCACAGACACTCCCCTAGACACACAGATACACACACACAGAGACACACCCGCAGACACCCCCCTAGACAGACACACCCGCAGACACACCCGCAGACACCCCCCTAGACACACACAGACACCCCCAGACACCCCCCAGACACCCCTTCAGACATCCCCCCAGACACACAGACACCCACACACAGACACCTCCCCCCCCCCCCCGACATATACATAGACACACTCAGGCAGACACACACAGGCACACACACACACACGGGGAAGTGAGGTTTCTAAAGAGCCACCCGATGCTGAGCTTGGGCCAGGGAGATCTGAGTCACACCTGGCGTTTCTCCTTCCGAACTTTCCGTTGCATCTTCTTGGTTGGTGACACTTCCGCCCTGTACTTGAGCGAGCTCTGTAATGTAGAGATTAGGGTGAGCTTGCCACAGAACAGGTGCATGTTACAGGCAGTGGAACATGACACGGCCTGGATGAAGAATGAACTGAATGGAGAGCATGGATGGGCCTGGAGGGTGCTGCGCCCAGTGATGTACCTCAGACAGAGAAAGACAAATGCCACACGATGTCACTTATATGTGGAATCTAATAAACAAAATAAACTATCAAAACAATAAAACAGACTTGCCCTGGTTAGAGCATGGGCCTGTGGACCAAAAGGTCCCAAGTTCGATTCAGTTCAAGGGCACATGCCTCCCAGTAGGAGGCTTGCAGGAGGCAGCCAATCAATGATTCTCTCTCATCATTGATGTTTTTCTCTCTCCCTTCCTCTTGAAATCAATAAAAATATATTAAAAAAACCACAACAGACTCACAGATACAGAGAACAGACTGACAACTGCCAGAGGGGAGGGTGTTGTGGGTCTGGGTGAAAAAGGGGAAGGGACCAAGCCAAACAACAATAACTCAACTTTCCTGCCAGGAGGCAACAGGGTTTGGGGGAAAATAGAGGATAAAGCGGGGTAAATGGTGATGGAAGGAGCCTTGACTTGGGGTGGTGAACACACAGTGCCATATACAGATGAGGTGTTGTAGAATTCTACCCAACACTTGTATGATTTTATTAACTCATATCACCCCAATAAATTCAATAGAAGAGGGAAAGAATGTCATCGTAATAACTTTGTATGGTGCCAGGTGGGTACTAGACAGATCAGGGGGAACGTGTCTTAAGTTATGTAAATGTCTAATCACTATGATGTATACCTGAACCTATATTATACGTCATCTGTAATGAAAAAATAAAACGATAGAAAGAATACTTAAAAAAAAATAGGTGTAGTTATTTCAGCGGAAGTGTGGTGATAAATAATAGGCTCTAGGGAGTAGAAAATCTAATCTAAATTATTTTAAAAAATATACAGTTTATTGATTTTTTTACAGAGAGGAATAGAGAGGGATAGAGTTAGGTATATTGATTAAAGAGAAACATCGATTAGCTGCCACCTGCACACCCCCTACTGGGGATGTGCTGCAACCAAGGTACATGCCCTTGACCAGAATCGAACCTGGGACTCTTGAGTCCGCAGGCTGATGCTCTATCCATTGAGCCACACTGGTTAGGGCTAATCTAAATTCTTGGTCTACAAGTTGTGTTGGCATGTGTGACCGTGTGATGGCTGGACTCACAGAGACGAAGAAAGCAAATTAATCCCTAAATTGAGTTTCAAGGCCTCGACCTGGTAGAACCATGAACAAGAAGTCATTGCTCTATTGAAGCTCGATGTGATTTGCCCTGGCCACCAGGACTCAGAGTGTCCCCCATGCAACAAATCAGGGCACATGCCTAGGTTTCGGGTTTGGTCCCCGGGCTGGCCATGTGAGGGAGGCAACCAATCAACGTTTCTCACTCATATCAATGTCTTCTCTCTCCCTCCCTCTCTTAACCCATCTCCCAACACACACACACACACACACACACACACACACACACACACACACAGAAAAATAAATACAAAGAAAAACCCACCACCTGGCAGACTTGGGGGAAAAACTAATGCTACATGGACTAGGATAGTGGTTGGCAAACTCATTAGTCAACAAAGCCAAATATCAACAGTACAACGACTGAAAATTTCTTTTGAGAGCCCAATTTTTAAAACTTAAACTCCTTCTAACGCCACTTCTTCAAAATAGACTCGCCCAGGCCGTGGTCTATTTTGTGGAAGAGCCACACTCAAGGGGCGAAAGAGCTGCAGTTTGCCGACCAGTTGAGGTTAAGTCTTCACCATGGTTGCTCTGTGAGGGTCTCCCTTTGATACAATTAAAGTTGTCTGGGAATCTTAAAGTATATCTTAAAGTACAAAATCTAAGAGACACTCTCTCCAACGTACTCCTAATTTTCCTAGGAAGTGAATTCTTTTTCTTTCCAATAGTCATTTCTCTCCTCTAGGGAGGAGACATCCCCCATGAGATAGTGGGTGATTGTATATGTTGGAGAAAATGAGATTGGAGGGAGGTGGGGTTCCCAAATGAGAGGACATGGAAAATCGGGGGAAGGGATTCTCTTAGCTTCCTCTAACACTGGATGTTCCAAGACCGACCTGGCTCTTCTTCTTTTCCTCCTCCTCCTTCTCTTCCTCCTCCTCCTTTTCTTCCTTCTCCTCTTCCTTGTCCTCCTCTTCCTTCTCCTTCTCCTTCATGCTGTTGTATTTTTTCCTCGTTTGTACATTTGGGTTCCCAAGTCCTTGCTATCCCTGAAGAAAAGAAGGGACATGATGGGCTTGTCGCTGTACCAGTATGGAGTCTTCAGTTTGGCAGAGGTGGGACTTCAAGGTGGTTCAAGGTCAACCGTTGGGTCTCAGTGTTTAAGCCCAGGCCACATAGGAAGGGTGCCAAGGATGTACGAGAGATGAAGTGTGCCAGGCCATGACATCAGGCTTACATGCCTTTTCTGGCAAGGGGCTGCCGATGGAGGTAAGAATACATGGTCAGGACCCTGGATAGAGAGCTCAGGTGGTTAGCATGCTATCCTAACACACCAAGGCTGTGAGTTCAACCCCTGTTCAGGGCACATACAAGAATCAATCAATGAATGCATCATTAAGTGGAACAACAAGCCCTGACCAGTTTAGCTCAGTGGATAGGTCATCAGCCTGCAGACTGAAGGGTCCCAGGTTTGATTTTGGTCAAGGGCATGTACCTTGGTTGTGGGCACATCCCCAGTAGGGAGTGTGCAGGAGGCAGCTGATGGATGTTTCTCTCTCATCTATGTTTCTAACTCTCTATCCCTCTCCCTTCCTCTCTGTAAAAAAGTCAATAAAATATATTAAAAAAAGGGGATCATCAAGCCAACGCCCCCCCCCCCCTTAAAAAAAAAAAAAAAAGAATACTCGGTCTGAGCCCTGGCTGTTGTGGCTCAGTGGTTAGAGTGTCGGCCCATGCATCGAAGGGTTGCAAGTTTGATTCCCAGTCAAGGGTATGTACCTGGATTGCAGGTTTGACTCACAGCCCAGGTCAGGCACATATGGGAGGCAACCAATCCATGTGTATCTCTCTCACATTGATGCTTCTCTCTCTCTATCCCTTTCCCCTCCCTCTCCCTCTCTTCCACTAAAAATCAATGGGAAAAATATCCTGTGGTGAGGATCCACCAAAAACAAACAAAAACAAAAACACACCAGGTGAAAACTATTTAGTTCGTAGGTGGGTGGGACTGGCTTTGTGAGTCAGAGCTGGCAACCCCTGCCCCGTCGAGGCCCTGGCCACAGGGAAGTCTAACACCCAGCGTATCTAGGTCCCAAGAGAAAGCTCCCTCTGATTTCTAGTGTCCATTCTGCTCCATGTTACCTCTCCACGCCTTACACCTCCTACCACCGCCACCTGCGTGACCTCGGAGAGGAGGTCTTGTACTTCTTGGCCGTCTGAGCGCTTGGCATAATATGTTCCTTAAATCCCCAAATCTCACATTAAAACAAAACAAAACAAAACAAAAACAAAAAGACTGTCAAGGAGATAACTTACCCGATGGTGGAATTGCGTTTTCCTGAAGAGACTTCAAGGCCGCTTCTGAAAAAGCAGGGGGTGAGAGATGTGCGGCTTTCAGAGCCGGACCCTGAACTGAGTACAACGCTGGTGTTCCTCACGGTGCTTTCAGACCTGTAACTTCCCTAATCCCTCACCTGACTGCTCAGCAGTTAGCGTCAATCTATGAACCTGGATGTCACAGTTTGATTCCCAGTCAGGGCACATGTATGTATATGTATTTGTATATATAGGTATTTGTATAGGTACATGTATAGGTACATGTATAGGTACATGTATAGGTACATGTATAGGTACATGTATAGGTATATGCATATGTATAATAAAGACAGGGGACACTAAGCTAAAAATGAAGCACCAGTTGAAATAAAACCAGAAAAAAATTTAAATATATATTTGTATTAATTTCAGAGAGAAAGGGAGAGGGAGAGAGAGATGGAAACATCTATAATAATAAAAGCATAATATGCTAATTAGACCACAAGTCCTTCCAGATGAAGTTGGGGTTGAAAGGGAAGCCAGTGTCAGCAGCCGGGGGAAGAAAGGCCTCCTCTTGCGCAAATTTTGTGCATGGGGCCTCTAGTCAACCATGAGAGAGAATCATGGATCAGCTGCCTCCTGCATGCCCTCCACTGGGGACAGAGCCCACAACTTGGGTATGTGCCCTGACTGGGAATTGAACCGTGACCTTCTGGTTCATAGAGCAGTGTTCAACCACTGAGCAACACAGGCCTGGTCAGAAATTTTTTTGAAAAAGAAAAAAAGTCATAGGAGGCGGCTACTATGTCAGGTAGTAGAGCCCTTCAAGTAGGAATTAAACACTTGGGGATGTACACAGGCATCGTCTAGGACAGTGGTCGGCAAACCGTGGCTCGTGAGCCACATGTGGCTCTTTGGCCCCTTGAGTGTGGCTCTTTCACAAAATACCACATGTGCAGGAGCGCATGTACAGTGCGATTGAAATTTCGTGGCCCATGTGCAGAAGTCGGTTTTCGGCCTGGGTGAGTCTGTTTTGAGGAAGTGGCGTTAGAACACTCAAGGGGCCAAAGAGCTGTGGTTTGCCGACCACTGACCTTGGAAACCTTGAAGAACCCCATGCCAATGGCTGGGCCTAGAGGGTATGATGCTCAGTGAAATGAGCCAGGCAGAGAAAGACAAGGACCACAAGGTCTCAGGCATCTGTGGAATCTAAAGAACAAAACCAACCAACCAAGCAACCAACCAACCAAAGATAAAGACTCAGAGTTAAAAACTGGTGGTTGTCAGATGGGAGGGGCTTGGATTGCTGAGTGAAAAAGGGGAAGGCATTCACATGCCCAAATTGGGCCCAACCCACGTGGCTCAGTGGTTGAACCTTGACCTATGAACCAGAAGGTCACAGTTCGATTCCAGGTCAGAGTCAGGGCACATGCTTGGGTTGTGGGCTCGGTCCCCAGCAGGGGGCATGCAAGGGGCAGCTGATTACTGATTCTCTCTCATCACTGATGTCTCTCTCTCACTCCCTCTTCCTCTCCCCTCTTCTCTGAAATCAATAAAAATATGTTTTAAAAAGTGCAGATTGAAGTCACAGAATAGTCATGGGATATAAAGTACAGCATAGGAAATATACACTGAGTGGCCAGATGATGATGATCTCTGAACGCATAATAATCTGGCCACTCAGTGTATTTGTATATAATTAGAGGCCCAGTGCATGAATTCATGCATGGGTGGTCCTTCCAGCCTGGCCAGGGGGAGAGGACATGAGTGGTTGGCCGCCTGCTTGCTGGTCGAACTCCTGGTTGAGGGGATCATTTGCATATTAGCCTTTAAAAAAAATATATTTTATTGATTTTCCACAGAAAGAAAGGGAGAGGGATAGAGAGCTGGAAACATCAATGAGAGAGAAACATCGACCATCTGCCTCCTGTACACCTCCTACTGGGTTATGTGCCCACAACCAATGTACATGCCCTTGACCAGAATCAAACCTGGGACCCCTCAGTCCGCAGACCAACGCTCCATCCACTGAGCCAAACCGGTTTCGGCTGCATATTAGCCTTTTATTCTATAGGACACACATGGAGTGGCCAGATTATTATTTGTCCAGAGATCATCATCATCTGGCCACTCAGTGTAGTCAACAGTTTTGGAAGGACGGGACACAGGAGAGATTAACCAGAGAACTTATAGGCACATATGCACCACCCATGGACACAGACAGTATCGCCATGAAGGCCTGGAGAGGAAGGGGGAGTGGGGTAGAGGGAGTCCATGTGGGAAGAAGTGGGGACATCTGTAATACTTTCAACAATAAAAATAAATTTAAAAAATCCCAAACAAACCAGAGTTGTAATAACTATGTACAGTGTCTGATCGGTACTACAGTTATTGCTGGAATCATTTGGTAAGGTATGCGAATGTCACCAAGACCAGTTTGGCTCAGTGGATAGAGCGTCGGCCTGCGGACTGAAGGGTCCCAGGTTCGATTCCGGTCAAGGGCATGTGCCTTGGTTGCGGGCGCATCCCCAGTGCGGGGTGTGCAGGAGGCAGCTTGTCTCTTTCTCCCCTCTCCCTTCCTCTCTAAAAAATAAAAATATAAAAAAGGTATGCGGATGTCTACCCACTATGCTGTCCACCTGAATCTAATATGAAATAATATGGAATGTCAAATTGTAATAATAAAAAAGGAACTACATGCCTAGGGGGAGCTGTAGATCAGTGAGTGACATGGGCATCTCCAGCGATCGGTGCCAGATGTCAGTATATTTCAAACTCCCCAGGAGATCTCACGAACAGTGAGAGTGGGGAACCCCGTGACATAAAACATGGCTCTCCACTCAGGGGACACTTGGCCACATGTGTAGACATCTTTGGTTGTCACCAGCGGGGGTGGGGGGGTGGGGGGGCAATGTGCTGCAAGCATGTAAGGGTTAGAGGTGTTGGGATGCCAGCGCCCAGGTACCAGGGGTGCTGCTAACTATTCCACAGGGCATGGAACGTCCCTTTCTTTCCCCAAGAGAGTCACCCAGCCCCCAATGCTGCTGACCTAAAGCACCGTAGGGGTTGCAATGTATGAATGTGTGTAAGGATGTTTATAGACCTAGTACTACATGGGGAAGGAAACATTATAATAGTAAGTAGGGATTAAAAACAAAACAGAGCCGAAAACGGTGTGGCTCAGTGGATAGAGCGTCAGTCTGTGGACTGAAGAGTCCTGGGTTCAATTCTGGTCAAGAATATGTACCTTGGTTGCGGGCACATCCCCAGTAGGGGGTGTGCAGGAGGCAGCTGGTTGATGTTTCTCTCTCATTGATGTTTCTAGCTCTCTATTCCTCTCCCTTCCTCTCTGTAAAAAAAAAAAAAAAAAAAAAAAAAAAAAAAAAAAAAAAAAATCAATAAAATATATTAAAAAAAGAGGAATAGCTAGGATATAAGTGGCGAGGATATTAAGTGGCGAGGATATAAGGACAACATAGACGGATTAACAAGAACAGACCCAGAGATAAGGAGCCATGGATCAGACTGTTGGATCTCAGAGGGAGGGTGGGGATAAAAGGGAGAGATCAACCAAAAGACTTATGTGCACACATGTGAGCCTAACCAGTGGTCAAGGACAATAGGGCGGTAGGGGCATGAGTGTGGGAGTTGGGGGATTGGAATGGAGGGTTGAGGACAAATATGTAATTACCTTAATCAATAAAGAAATTAATAAAAAATAAAAAATAAATATTTTAAAAAAGAAATAGCTAGGATATAAGTGGCAAGGATATTAAGTGGCAAGGATATAAGAATGACACTTTGTGTTGAGCCCAGGTGGCACCTCCGAGGTTCCCTGTTATCTACTTCTCAAACCCTGGACACCCCCTCCTCCCCCAGGACACAGGGCGGCCTCCCGCCGGCTCACCTCTGAGCTCGTCCTTGGCTCTCTTGGACAGATCCGTCCGGTTCATCTTGTCGAAGACCTGGATGGTCACCATCTCCACCCAGAAGATGGGGCAGCAGGTGGTGAGGATCTCCGCCAGCTGCCGCCCGCTAGCCTCGTCCACCTCCGCCTGGGAGACGTGCTGCAGTCCATCTTGTGGGGGAAGGGTCCTCAGCAGAGACTTGAACTTGCTCAGCTCCTCCTGCTCCAGCTGCTCCAGGAGAGGCCGCAGGTTGAAGTCCATCTTGTCCTGTGTGGGAGAGCGGAGCTTTTGGCCGTGGACAGCTACGTGGCCACTAGAAAGAAGGGAACCCTTATCTTTCGCGACAGCGTGGACGAGGAGGGGCCTGGAGAGCAGTGTGCTAAGTGAAATAAGCCAGTCAGAGAGAGACCACGATCGCGTGATCTCACTTATACATGGAGTCTAATCAACAAAATAAACTGACCAACAAGATAGGTCCAGAGACATGGCAGCATGGAACAGATGGACAGACCTCAGAGGAGGAGGATGGAGGATGAAGGGGAGGAGCAGGGCTAACCAAAGAACACATATGCATCTAGGCATAGCCTGTGGACACAACAATAGCGTGGGGGAAGGCCTGGGGTGGGGCAGGGGTGGGTGCAGAGAGGCAAAGGAGTGGAAAATGGGGGACATCTGTAATACTGTCAACAATAAGCTAAAAACGAATAAATAAAATAAAAGGCAAAGTAAAAAGTGGCGGTACATTTACACAATGGAGTACTATGTGGCTGTAAAGATGGAAATCCTTCCTGGCCAGTGTGGCTCAGTGGTTGAGCAAAAGACCTATGAACCAGAAGGTCACGGTTCGATTCCCAGTCAGGTCAAGGGCACAGGTTGCGGGCTCATTCCTCAGTGTGGGGCATGCAGGAGGCAACACATCCATGATTCTCTCCCATCATTGATGTTTCTATCTCTCTCCCCCTCTCCCTTCCTCTCTGAAACCAATAAAAATATATTAAAAAAAAAAAGGGAAGGAAGTCTTACCTTTTGCAACAGCATGGATGGACCTGGAGATTAGACAAATACCATATGATCTCACTTACATGTGGACTCTAATGAACAAAACGAACCGACGCACAAAATAGAGGTACAGAGGCCTGGGTACAGGGGACAGACAGCTGGAGGAGGGAAGGGGAGTGGGAGGGGCTGGACAAAAGGAGGTGAAGGGATTACTCAAAGGACATCTGTGCATAACCCACAGACAACAGATGAGGGTGGTGGTGGCCAGAGGGGGTGGGGACAGACTGGATGGAGGTGAGCAAAGGATGGGAAAACGGGGGACCCTTTTAAAAAAAAAAATATATATATATATATTTATTGATTTTTTTACAGAGAGGAAGAGAGAGGGATATAGAGTCAGAAACATCGATGATAGAGAATCTTCGATCAGCTGCCTCTTGCACACCCCCTACTGGGGATGTGCCTGCAACCAACGTACATGCCCTTGACCAGAATCGAACCCGGGATCCTTCAGTCCACAGACTGATACTCTATCCACTGAGCCAAACCGGTTTCGGTAATGGGGGACCTTAATAGTGTCAACAATAAAAAACAAACAAAACAACCATGGCAACTACCCCATTCCTAATGCCATTTGTATGCAAATCAGGTGTTACCCATCTAATTTAGCCCTCACTGAAAGGCTTGAATGAGATCACATGTAAGGACGATTCTTTTAAAACGGAAAGGCACTGAAGACTGATTCATCTGCCTCTCAGCATAACAATGATTGCTTGTCTCATTTTCAATTCTTATAAGTATATCTCCAGTAGGACATGATTTCACTCATCTGGGGGAAATGGTGAACAACATAGACAGATGAACAAGAACAGACCCAGATCCAAGGAGTCATCGGTCAGACTGTCGGACCTCAGAGAGAGGGTGGGGATAAAAGGGAGAGATCAACCAAAGGACTTGTGTGCACACATATGAGCCTTAACAGTGGTCAAGGACAATAGGGGGGTGGGGGCATGCATGGAGGTGGGTGGGAGATTGGAATGGAGGGTTGAGGACAAATATGTGGTACCTTAATCAATAAAGAAATTAATGAAAAAAAACACACACACACACAGGGAAAGGAGATTTAGAGAGATGAGTGACTGTCTTTCTCTGCCAGCTGTGGCCTGTGGAAGCAAACACTTGAATCAGACCAGCCTTCCTTCAGGTGCTGTGATCTCAGGAATTGACTCCCATAGACACACCCCCCCCCTCGCCCGCCCCCGCTCCCCTCATCCGGGCATCAGCTGCAAAAACAAGGGCATTTCAGAAGAGAAGCACCAACTGGTTAAATCCAGAATAAGGTCTCCTGTGAAGGCTGGGAGACGAGCCAATGGAGTGAAATGGGTCAGAACCTGGTGGGCCTTTGAGGCCGTGGATGGTTAGGCCACCCGCATCGAGTAGCTACAGCGGGAAGAGAAAAGTCACACCTGCAACGGGTCCACAATCACAGCAACGAACCATATCTTGCACCCAAGGAGTGTGTCTACACCCATGTATTCAATGGTTGTATATTTACATTGAGATATAACCGTGAAATCAGAAGAACAAAATAAACAAAGAAAACAAAACAGGAATGGATTCACAGATATAGGGAACAGACCGAGTGAGGGTGGCCAGAGGGGAGGAGGATTGGGGGACTGGGGGACAAGGAAGAAGGGACGAACAGGTACAATTTGGTAGTTACAAAATCGTCACAGGGACGTAAATCACAGCCTAAGGAGTAGAGTCGATAATATTTAGCGGCCATGTGTGGTGCCAAAATGGGTACTAGACTTATCGGGGAATTCACATCATGAGTTCTATAGATGCCTACCCACTGTGCTCTACACCTGAAGCGAATATAAAGTAATAGTGAATGTCAGAGTGATTTAAAAAATGTTAACCAACAAAAGAAATGTTAACGGGAGATTCTTAGGACTGATCTTGACCAACCCGTCTTTAGACTGTGTTTTATCTGTAAGAGGGCATATTTTCTAGAACAGTGGTCGGCAAACTGCGGCTCTCAAGCCACACGCGGCTCGTTGGCCCCTTGAGTGTGGCTCTTCCACAAAATACCACGGCCTGGGTGAGTCTATTTTGAACAAGTGGTGTTAGAAGAAGTTTAAAAAATTGGGCTCTCAAAAGAAATTTCAATCGTTGTCCTATTGATATTTGGCTCTGTTGACTAATGGGTTTGCAGACCACTGGAACCTAGGCCAACGATTCAGCTGCCTGATGGAGGCCCGTCAGAGAAGGACCCCAACTCTTGTGTTTGGCAGACAAGGTCTTAAGAAGAGCAATTTCAGGGGAATGGTAGGGCAGGAAGCTAGACTGTGAAGGGCAGAAACATGCATGAGGTGTCTTGGCATGGAGGTATGGGCTTAAAATAAAATGGAAGGACAAATCCACCTCTCTCTCTCTCTCTCTCTCTCTCTCTCTCTCTCTCTCTCCACCCCTCCCCCCGCCTCTTCTCCCCACCCCCCGCCTCTCAAGTCAATTTTTAAAAATATCTGTATGTGCCCAGCTGGTGTGCCTCAGCGGTTAAGCATCAGCCTATGAACCAAAGTTATACTTTTATTTCTAGGAACTTGGCTAAGAAGAGTGAAATCAGAGATTCGATACCGGCTTCAGGGAAAATGGGAGTTTGGACCTGGCTTCCCATGGCCACACATTAGCCTCAACGTTGACCACGGGGTGTGTCTTTTACCCTTAAAACGTTCATTGCAAACAGCACGCTTTGCACACAAAACAGGTTAGTTTTAAGATGTTCTCATTTGGCCAACGTTAATCCAACTTACATTTGTATCCAGTGATCTTAGGAAACTGAGCTTCAGCAAGAGAGGGGAAAAAAACCCAAAAACCCACTATTCAGTTATAGGAGTCATGGTCAGAGGGAAATACGACTTGAAATTTCAAAGGTTTAACATTAAAAAGAAAGGAGGGGAGGCATTTTTATTGTAGAATTAACAGCTGAATGAAGACAGAGACTCATGGAGTAAAGAAGCCAGGATGCTACTCACCTCGCCTGCGCCCTCGCCAGCGCCCGGACCCATGCTCTGACCAAAGACACCTGAGGTTTGGAAACCCGCCTATAAGAAGGGTTTCTTTCCACCCAAGCTCTGTGATTGGCCCGCTGCCGAGAACTTCCCGCCTCCAGCGTGATTACTTGATGGGTGGAGACCCATTCTCTAATTTGAGCTTCCATTCCCCACCGGGTTCTCCACCTTGTTAAACTCACCTGCCTCGAGCATCGCTTTCAAGTACCGAGGCCCAGAGAGTCTGCCGTGTAGGTCGGTGGGGGCTGCCCGGATGTAGGGGCTTCTTAAAGAGTCCCAGGCGATGGCAATTGGGGCCAAGCTTGAGAACCAGGGCTTGGGACCTTCAGCTGTGATTTAGCTGCTTCCTGTTGTCTTACAGATATTTTTAAAAATTGAAGAGAGAGAGAGAGAGAGAGAGAGAGAGAGAGAGAGAGAGAGAGAGAGAGAGAGAGAGAGAGAGAGAGAGAGAGAGATTAGGAGAGAGGGAGAGAGAGAGAGAGAGGTGATTTATTATCCCACTTATGCTACATTCATTGGTTGATTCTTGTATGTTAGGGATTGAACCTGCAACCTTAATGTGTGGGGAGGATGCTCTTTAACCAACTGAGCTACCTGTCCAGGGCCAATATATATATTTTATTTTTGAAAGTACATTTATTTTACATTAAACTTTTTGTCATAAAACTTTCAAGATCTGGCCTATACTCCACACTGGCACACATCGGTTTAGATAAGTCACATTTCTGTTCTCTGTATCTATGAGTCTATTTCTATGTTGTTTGTTTGTTTATGAAATTCCACATATGAGTGGGATTGTATGGTATTTGTCTTCTTCTGACTGGCTTATTTCACTTAGCATAATACTCTCCAGGTCCAAAACGGAATTTGAAGTGAAATAGTCAACAGCTCCATTTTCAGAGCAGTGTTTCAGAAATGCAGGCATCTTCAACTTCTGAGACACATCACACTGGTTAGAATACATGCCATCTGTGTAATAGATATATGAGGGTCACCTGGTTGACCACCTTACACTCAAGGACTGGAGAGCGACATAGGTCCATACCAGGAGTCTGGGAAAACACTTCTCTGTTAAAAGAAATCGTTGCATGGCTCATAGGTGAGAATATTTGCTCTCGAGAATAAAAATATTCCTTACCATAGCATGTTTTACAGGGAAATTGAGATGGCATGTCCAGTGTTCAAAGTTTGTATTTCATTTTTTAAAATCCTCATTTGAGGATATTTTCCCATTGATTTTTAGAGAGGGTGAAAGGGAGGGAAAGAGAGAGAGAGAGAGAGAGAGAGAGAAAGAGAGAGAGAGAGAGAGAGAGAGAGAGAGAGAGAGAGAGAGAGAGAGAGAGGTGAGAGAGACACTTGGATCACTTGCCTCCTGCTCTGGCCCTGCCTGGGGCTGGAGACCAAATGTGCAACCCAGGTACCTGCCCTTGACTGGGAATGGAACCCATGACCCTTCAGTGCATGGGTTGATACTCTAACCACTGAACACACCAGCCAGGGCCATTATCCTATATAATAAAGAGGTAATATGCAAATTGACCATCACTCCAACATACAAGATGGCTGCCTCATGTGGTCAAATATGGCCGCCCCCATGTGAACACAAGATGGCCAACAAGGGAGGGGAGTTGTGGGTGATCAGACCAGCAGGGGAGGGCAGTTGGGGGCAATCAGGCCTGCAGAAGAGGACAGTTAGAGGTGACCAGGCCTACAGGAAAGAACAGTTGGGGCAACCAGACCAGCAGAGGAGGGCAGTTGGGGTGACCAGGCAAGCAGGAGAGGGCAGTTAGGGGTGAACAGGCCAGCAGGGAGGGCATTATATATATATAATTTTTTTTTTTGGTGTGTGTGACTATTTGTGTGTGTGCATGTGTGTTTTTTAAGGAATATGGCTATTTAAGGAATGTGGCTATTTAAGGAATACTGTCCTAAAAAAGAAAAGAAAGTAAAGAATACTGAACTGAGACTTCCACTTTGTGCAACCATCCTTTGCGGTCAAGTTCCCCAAATGGGTTTGTCAACTTGAATGTGATTCATATCTGATATTTGGACACGTGTCGCAAACTGCTCCCCAGAAATTCTGCACAACGGCCAACTCTTACTTTTTATTTTTTAAAACAAACAAATGTAGTTTAAAAAGTCACAGAGATAGAAGAAGTGAGTGGGAGAAGAAATGGGCTCAGGAAACATGTGATAGAGGCAAAAGAAGGGGCCCCGGGAGCTTAGGAGAGGGAAGGGTAAAAGTATTGTAGCTTGCAAAGCCAAAACCGGTTTGGCTCAGTGGATAGAGCGTCGGTCTGTGGACTGAAAGGTCCCAAGTTTGATTTCGATCAAGGGAATGTACCTTGGTTGCGTGCACATCCCCAGTAAGGGGTGTGCAGGAGGCAGCTGGTTAATGTTTCTCTCATTGATGTTTCTAACTCTCTATCTCTCTCCCACCCTCTCTGTAAAAAATCAATAAAATGTATTTAAGAAAGAGTAGCTTGCAAGGAGGAAGAAGAGGGGAAGGGGAAGGTGGGGGCATGTTCCCAGAAGGGAGTCATAACTTCTTCCTCTAATTCAACCACAGAGGCGGGTCAGCTGCTGCAGTCTCTGGGTAGCTCTCACATCTGCTCTTTCCTTCCACGCCCACGGCCTCACTGGAGCTCAGACCTGACCTTCTCTGAGATGGCTTCTTTAACGAGCCTGCAAATGGTTTCCCCTCCCCTCAGACCCCTTGCAGTCCCATCTCCACTGTGGCCTCCAGTGAGATCTGTCTCAGACACCATTCAGAGGCATCACTGCTCCATTCAATACTCTGCCTTCATCCCAGCCTCCCCTCCCCCTTTCTTTTCTTGTTCTCGCATTTAATGAATTTAATTTAAAAAAAAATATATTTTATTGATTTTGTACGGAGAGGAACGGAGAGAGACAGAGAGTTAGAAACATCGATGAGAGAGTCATCGATCAGCTGCCTCTTGCACACCCGCTACTGGGGATAGGCCCCCCAACCAAGGTACATGCCCTTGACCGGAATCGAACCCGGGACCTTTCAGTCCCCAAGCTGATGCTCTATCCATTGAGCCAAACCGGTTTCGGCTGAATTTATTTTTTTATTTTAAAATTTTTGGAGCCGGGCCCAGACCTTTTCGCATGCCTGACCTTCCTACCTGTCTCTAGGTGGCCTCTTCTGTAAATCCTTGGTTCTAAGACTCTGCCTCAGCTGGTCTTCCGTTTGTTATTCAGGGTGGTTGTTATTTCATTTGTTAATTAAACATATGTTTTTTTGTGTTTTTTTTTTGGAGTGGAAGGGAGAGGGATAAAGAGAGAGAAACATCAATGATGAGAGAGAATCATTGATCAGATGTCTCCTGCACACCCCCACATTGGGGATGGAGCCTGCAACCTGGGCAGGTGCCCTTGACTGGAATCAAACTTGAAACCCTTTGGTCAGTAGGCCATCGCTCTATTCACTAAGCCAATCTGGCTAGGGCAAGTTGTTGTCTCTTGGCTGTCTATATTAGAACTAAGGGTTATAAATTACACTGTTTTCTGATGGATGGCCTCAGCTGTGTGAAGAAGCTGTAGGATCAATCTTTAACCACCCACCTCCAGCTCTCTGCTTTTACAACACTTAAACTCTGCCATTATACATAACACGCAAGTAAACAGGAGTGGTTACATTCCAACAAAACTTTAATTATGGCCCTGGCTGGGGAGCTCAGTCGGTTAGAGCATCATCTGGATACACCAAGGTTGTGGGTTCCATCCTTCGTAGGGCACATACAAGAATCTATACTAATAAAAGGGTAATATGCTAATTAGACCAGATAGACAGGACATCTTCTGGACAAAGCCATGGTGGTGTGGCTGAGGCAGAGGCGGTTAGGGGTGATCAGGCAGGAAGGCAGAGGAGTTAGGGGTGATCAGGCAGGCAGGCAGAGGGGTTAGGGGTGATCAGGCAGGCAGAGTGGTTATGGGCAATCAGGTAGGCAGGAAGGTGAGTGGTTAGGAGCCAGTGGTCCCAGATTGTGAGAGGAATGTCCTGGATTGAAGAGGGTGCAGGCTAGGCTGATAGACGCCCCCCTCCCCGCCCCCAGTGCACACATTTCATGCACTGGGCCTCTAGTTAACCAATAAGTGCCTACATAAGTGGAACAACAAATTGCTCACTCTCTCTCTCTCTCTCTCTCTCTCTCTCTCTCTCTCCTCTCTAAATCAATACTTGTTTTTGAATATATATACATTTTATAGGAAGAGGAAGAGAGGGGGAGAAAGAGAGAGAAAAACATTGATGTGGGAAAGAAACATTGATCTGTTGTCTCCTGTACTCATCCCGACCGGGGATTGACCCCACGACCTAGGTATGTGCCCTGAATGGGAATCGAACCTGCGACCTTTTGGTATACATTCCCACCCCTGAGCCTCCCCGCCAGGGCTAGACCACACATTTTGACAAGAGGAATGGTTTTGGGATCTTTTCTGTGCATCTCTAGGCTGTAATAGAAAACCTGGCACCCAAGACGATGTAAGTATATATTTTTTAAATCCATGAGAACATACACACAGTACTCTGCCATCGCCCCAATCACCCGGGAGGGTCCCAGGCATTGCTGGGCAATTACAAGTGGAGGTTCTGGAACTGACTGGGTGATCATCTCCAGATTCAGGGGCGCCAGGGCCTTCTTTTTTTCTGGTAACGCGGATGGGTTCCCTCAGTCCGGCTGACAGCCTCAGATTTAGAAGCAACAACGCCAGAGGAGAAACCTTCCAACCAGCAGCTCTGAGTCCTAGTGTCCGGGAGCATGGCTCATCGCCGGGCGACTGTGGCATACTCGCTGGCCTGGGTCGGCCCGGGCAGCAAGGAGGGGGCTGAAGCTGTCCCAGGGGTGGGGGCATTAAAGGCCACTTGGATATAGGTGACGTCCTGTGGGTCTCTAGCTTCAGAGGCCTGAGGGAGGAAGGGAGACTATGATATGGTGTGATATTGGGGACCAGAGGAATTGTTGGGGAGGTGGGGGCGAAGAGTAGAGGAGGAAACTTTTACCAGTCTGTCCATGGGTCCCGCTGCCTGTTGTTGCTGCCTCTTTGTCTCGGTGGCATCTGGAGGGAGGAGGACATTGTTAAGGCTGCATATTTCTTTCTTTCTTTCTTTTTAAATTAATTTCTTTATTGATTAAGGTATCACATATTTGTCCACATCCCTCCATTCCAATCCCCCACCCCCCCATTCATACCCCCACTTCCCTATTGTCCTTGACCACTGGTTAGGCTCCTATGTGTGCACACAAGTCCTTTGGTTGATCTCTCCCTTTTATCCCCACCCTCCCTCTGAGGTCCAACAGTCTGACCCATGGCTCCTTCTCTCTGGGTCTGTTCTTGTTCCTCAGTCTATGTTATTCACCATTTCCCCTAGATGAGTAGATTATGCCCTACTATAAATATTTCATTTAAAAACTTTTTTTATCCTCACCTGAGGACATTTTTTTTAATCTATATTTTTAGCCCGAACTGGTTTGGCTCAGTGGATAGAGCATCGGCCTGCGGACTCAAGGGTCCCAGGTTCGATTCCGGTCAAGGGCATGTACCTTGGTTGCGGGCACATCCCCAGTAGGGGGTGTGCAGGAGGCAGCTGATCGATGTCTCTTTCTCATTGATGTTTCTAGCTCTCTATCCCTCTCATTTCCTCTCTGTAAAAAAATTAATAATATATATTAAATTTTTTTTCTTGATTTCAGAGATAATGGGAGAGAGAGGAGAGAGAATCATCAATTGGCTGACTCCTGCACTCCCCACACTGGGGATCGAGCCTGCAACCTGGGTATGTGCCCTGACCGGGAATCCACTGAGTCACACCATCCAGGTGAGGAAATGTTTTTTGTTTTTTTTTAAAATTGATTTTAGCCCCACTGGTGTGGCTCAGTGGTTGAGCCTTGACCCATAAACCCAGGAGGTCACGGTTCAATCCCCAGTCAGGGCACATACAAGAAGCAACCAATGAATGCATACATGAGTGGAACAGCCCTAACCAGTTTTTCTCAGTGGCTAAAGCATTGGCCCGTGGTTCAACTGCAGGTTCATTTCTTGTCAAGGACACGAACCTTGGTTGCAGGCTCGATTCCCAGGCAGGGGCATATGGAGGAGGCAACCAATCGATGTGTCCCTCTCACATAGATGTTTTTCTCTCTCTGTCTCTCCTTTTTACTTCCACTTTCTCTATAAAAAAATCAAGGGAAAAAATATCCTCAGATGAGGATTAACAACAACAACAACAAGGTGGAACAACAAATCAATCTCTCTCTCAAAATCAATAAGTAAAAAAAGAGAGTTATCACCATCGCAGCTAGAGCCAGCAAACCAGCCCCCACCTTCATACCTGTGGTTCCCTCACCCCCTTTCCCACCCCCAGAAGATGCCTCCCCCCATTTCCCTGTAGGATTTTCCCCACAGGGGCCTCTGCTCAGGCTTCCCTCCCTCGCTGAAGGACGTACTGCTTTTTTTGGCTTTGCGATGGCGGTGGTGGAGGATGAAGAAAAGGAGGAGGGAGAGGAGGAGCAGGAGGACGATGGCCACTGGGAAGCCGATCAGAATACTCTGGTGGTCCTGGGTCTGGTTGTGATCCATGGCTGCAAAGGAGGAGACAGTGTTGGAGCAGCTGTCCTTCCTAAAGTACCTTCGTGGAGGACATGGGGACCGGGTGCCCCTCCATGCCCCCCCCCCCCTCATGCCCCAGCACAGTCCCGAATGGTTGACCCCTGGGAACCCTAATATAAACAGAACAACTTAAAAATGGATCCAGCCTGCCCTGGCTGGTTTGGCTCAGTGGATAAGAGCGCCGGCCTTCGGACTGAAGGGTCCCAGGTTCAATTCCGGTCAAGGGCACATGCCCATGTTGTGGGCTTGATCCTCGGTAGGGGGGGGGGTGAAGGAGGCAGCCAATCAATGATCCTCTCTCATCATTGATGTTTCTTTCTCTCCCTCTTACTTCCTCTCTGAAATCAATAAAAATATATTAAAAAAGTGAATCCAGCGTGGCTGGCGTGACTCAGTGGTTGAGCACCGACCTTTGAACCAGGTGGTTATGGTTCCATTTCCGCTTAGGGCATATGCCTGGGTTGCGAACTCAGTCCCCAGGAGGGGCGTACAGGAGGCAGCCAATCAATGAGTCTCATCACTGATGTTTCTATCTCTCTCTCCCTTCCTCTCTGAAATCAACAAAACCATATAACCGCCCCCCCGCCCAGCTTCCATGAACCAACCAGGATAAATCAAGAGTGTAAATGTCTTGCTAAACAAGGTAAGTCAGTCAAAAAAGTTAAGAATCGTATGATTGCATTCCTATGTGGGATGTAAAACTGAAAGCAGCCAACAAGCAAACAATACAAACAAAAACTCATAAAAACTCACAGACACAGTCAGTAGAAGTTTAGTTACTAAAGGGGCAGGGTAGTGGGGAGAGGTAGGAGAGGAGCAAGAAGGGTCAAACACATGGTGATGGAAGGGGGCTTGAGTCTGGGTGGTGAGAACAAATGATTTGCTATGGAATTGCACATTTGAAACTCATTAACCAATGCCATTCCAATACATTTAATAAAAACTTAAAAAGATTGTAAAGGTAGCAAAGCGAATGAGAGTGTTCCACTTCAAGAATTAAGAAGTGCTGCCGAAGCTGGTTTGGCTCAGTGGTAGAAAGTCGGTCTGCGGACTGAAAGGTCCCGGGTTCGATTCCGGTCAAGGGCATGTACGTTGGTTGCGGGCACATCCCCGGTGGGGGATGTGCAGGAGGCAGCTGGTCAATGTTTCTCTCTCATCGACGTTTCTAGCTCTCTATCTCTCTCCCTTTCTCTCTGTAAAAAATCAATAAAATATATTTAAAAAAAAAAGAAGTGAGCTGCTCATGAATGAACCTGGAGGCCGTTATGCTAAGTGAAATAAGCCATATTTTTTTTTTTACCCCGATAGATTAAAAAATTTTTTTAAAATTGATTTCAGAGAGGGAGGGAGAGGGAGATAGAAACATCAATGATGAGAGGGAATCATTGACTGGCTGCCTCCTGCATGCCCCTCACTGGGGATCGAGCCTGAAACCTGGGCATATGCCTTGATCGGGAATCGAACCAGTGACCTCTTTGTTTCTGGGTCGACATTCAATGGCTGAGCTACACCTGGCTGGGGCAGCCCCAATAAATTTTTAAAGCTTGTATGCTTGTGTTTCCCCTTAGGACTTCCTTTTCACTCTACTTCAATACCTGCATTATCTTCCCTACGTTATTTGCAAACTTTATGCTCAATAATTCCACACCTGTATCTACAGTTCTTTGCCCTCTTAACTCAAGATGTTTAAAACCAACCCTTGAATCCATGTAAGATGTTGTCTGGCCACCTCAGAAGCAACAAGTCCAAGACATAACACCTGACATTGCCCCATGCCCCCTTTGAAAATGCACTTGTCTGTTTCTCTGTGAATGGTCCCTCGATATACGCATGTCGTAGGCACTGATAGAGACCGTCATGGGCCTGCAGGTTCATTTATACTAAATTCTACTCAGCATGTAGGGAAACACTGATGGCCTCAACCACAGAAGGTCTTGGCTGAACAGTTGTTTTTGTAATTTTTTTTATGGGATGGGGGGGAGGGAAGAGGAGAGAGAGAGAGAGAGAGAGAGAGAGAGAGAGAGAGAGAGAGAGAGAGAAACTTTGATGTGAAAGAGAAACATGGATCAATTGCCTTCCACATGTATGTGCCCTGACAGGGAATTGAACTCACCACCTTTGGTGCATGGGATGACCCTCCAACCAACTGAGGGATGACACTCCACCAGCTAGGGCCTTTCTCCACCCCTCTTATTTATGCAATTGAATTTATTTGGGGAGTGACACTGGTTCACAAAACCACACAGATTTTAACTGTTGTCTGTGTTTTACTTATATGTATGTTTGTGTGCACGTGTGCCTGCGTGTGTTTTATTTAATCCTTTCCTCTTCTTTCATCCAGCCCCTTCTGACAGCTGTTGGTCTGTTCCTTGTATCCATGCCTCTCAACAGTCCTTCTTAATCCTTTACAGAATTTTTGTTTCCTTATATGTGGAGAAAATGCGGCTCCGAGGAGGGAAAAGAGTAGCAGGGGGACACCCTGAATGAACTGTAGAAATAGCTCTCACAGGTTTAGTGTCCTTGGTGAGGCCAGGGATGAAGCCTCCAGGGAAAAGGTTGTCTGATTATCTCAGTTATTTGGGGCTGACATCATGAGTATCAGTCTGCCCTCTGGGAGTCGAGCTCCCTGAGGAGGGCTAGGAATACTAGACGCTTTCGGAAATACTGGCATATGGATCAATGAGGAAAGGTAGCGGTGGAACCTACAGATGTTATTTGCCACCCAAAGACCATCTAGTCTTCTGCTCTCCCAATGGAAAACAGACTTCTCCTTCACCTGTGCGCTCCCTGCTTCCTCCAGCCATCAGAGGTCCTCTTAAGAAGCTGACTCTGGCCCTCGCCAGTGTTACTCCATGGTTAGAGTGTGAGTCTGCACATCGCAAGGGTCTTGGGTTTGATTCCCGGTCAAGGGTACGTGCCTGGGTTGCAGGTTCCATCCCTGGCCCTAGTTGTTGGGGCATATGTGAAAGGCAACCAATTGATATGTCTCTCTCATATCAATGTTTCTCTCTCTCTCTCTCTCTCTCTCTCTCTCTCTCTCTCTCTCTCTCTCTCTCTCTCTCTCTCTCCCTCTCTCTTCCCCCTTCACTCTCTTCTATTCCCCCTAAATATCAATGGAAAAAGCATCTTCAGTGAGGATTAATTAAGGGAAGAAAAAAAGCTGACTCTGTCTCTGGTAAGTGAGATTTCTACTCCATATACTTTCTGTTTTCCACACAACCCAGTGACTCACCTTGTGGATGTTCGGGCTCCGTGGGTGTGGGGTCCAAAGGAGGTTCTGCAAACAGAGACGAAATGGGGGTGGTTACTTTAATTCTTCTCAGGCTCTTTCTACACAGGCTCCCAATGACCTACATGGCCTCCATGGCCCTGAACGTGTGACTGTTCTCCACGCAACCCAGTGACTCACCTTGTGGATGTTTGGGCTTCGTGGTTGTGAAGTCCGAAGGAGCTTCTGCAAACAGAGACAAAATGGGGGTGCTTACTTTAGTTCTTCTCAAGCTCTTTCTACACAGACTCCCAACGACCTACACATGTGATAAGGGGGCTGCAAGGTGGACAAGGGTGAGGCTGACTTCATAGCTTGGTGTCTAAGATGAGGGTGCTGACAACAACTCCCAAGGCTGCTCTCCTCCTTTACCCAGAATTCCCTCCAAGTGGACATCATCAACTTCAGGAGGGAACATACGGATGGATGGGCATCCTCACCTCTGACCTCTTTCTTCCAGTCACTGCTCTAAGGGGACAGTGTCATCTTCAGAAGGGGAAGAAGGGAAGGGCTGCCTTTCTCACCTCTGACCTCAAGCTGCAGTGGGTCACTGGGGTGAGACCATAGGTAGGAGTAATTGCTGAAGGCACCGTAGCACCTGTAGGTCCCTGCCTGTGTGGAGGTGACACGGCCCAGGTGGAAGGTGGTCTGCCGTCCATTGTCCTGGGCTGTGGAGCTTTGTCTCCGGGTGAACTGAGGTACATATTCTTTGGTGAGAATAAATTCATCAAGCTTGATTCTGGAGAAACACTGTAACTTCACATTGTGTCCTGAAGCCACCACGGTGCCACTCAAGCTCGAGAGTGAGGGTTTGTCATAAAATCCTGAGAAAGAAGGAAGTTGCAAATAAAGGAAGTTGTGCCGTGCCTACCTGTTCCCCGGAGCAGATGTGGCTCTGTCTTCTATTCCCTCCCTGTCCACCCTAAGGGAATGTGTCTCTGCATCATCCCCGAGGCCTTCCTAGAAGCAGAGGCTTTGCTGCTTCCTGCTCCGTATCTCAGAGCCTGGTTCTCCCTCTGCAAAGAGGTCCCTCCTGGCCCTGCTGCCTGGGTCCCACTCACCTGTCATCACTAGAAGCAGGGGTTCACTGAGTGGGGACCACTGTCCTCCTCTCTTGTAGGAACAGCGGTACCATCCTGTCCGGTATGGTTTCATCTCTTGGATATATAAAGTTCTGGTCTTCCCAGCCTCCAGTAATTTCTTTCCGTCCCGAGGCTCAGGGTCTCCCTCCTTATATATTTCATAGGCTTCAGCGTCTGCAGGCCCTTGACACCAGATGGTCACTGGTTTATTATTTAGAACTATGGATCCAGGCTGAGCTGTGATAACAGGTGGGGGGAAATATCCTAAAAAAACAGGTAATAATTTTACAGGTGTATCTGCTTCTCATGCCACCCTCCTGTTCCTCCCCTTTTACAGCCATGAGTTTAAATGCTAAGACTCCTCTTCCCAGCCCCCAACAGAGCTGATATCTGGCCAAACTCTACTCAATCCTTAGACATTGAAAGGACACTCACCATTCTGAGCCTGAGTGCTCTGGGCTACATACAACCCTGGAAGGAAATATTGGGTGAGAACAGCTCAGTTTTTAAAAAAAGTTTTTTATATTAACAATTACAGTTTACATTCAATATCACTTTGCATTATTTTCCGGCATGCAGCCTGGTGGTTGGATAATCATTTATGTTATAAAGTGCTTCCTCTTGCTATGTCCAGTACCCTCCTGGCACCATGTGTAGGTGTTACAATTTTATTGGATGTATTCTCTAAGCTGTACTCTAAGCTCCCAGGAGTATTCTGTAACTCCCAATCTATACTTCTCAATCCCTTCACCCTTACACCCAGTCCCATAAACTCTCCTATGGCAGACATCTTTGTTCCCCGTGTCTGTGAGTCTGTGTCTGTTTTGTTTGATCATTCATGTTAGAAAATAGTCCAGCCTATGGAACCACAGACCTGCCCCTGTAGATTGTGTTTGCACCCTGACCCTTCTGTCCGCACTCACCGAGATAGAGCAGAGTGGGAAGATCCACGGACATGATTCTGGGTCCTCTCTGGCCTGTTGCCCTCAGCGATGCTGCCTGTATGCGGAAGGGACTTCTCTGAAAGTCACACCAAGCAACAGGAAGTGGTGGGTGGGCCTTGGTTCTTATCTCCAGAGTGAAGGCATTTCACCACCTCTTCTGCTAAAGCCTTACAGAGGCATCTGAGTTTATGATGTTAGTCATCTGAACTTCAAACCTCCATCAGCCCAGATCAGTCCTTATTTTCTGTCCCCAATTCCTCATGGCATTTAATCTTTCTGAATAAAGTGAGCAGGAAGAGGGATCACAGATGAAGAACAGGACAGAAGTAGTTCCCACTCTGAGATCAGCTCTGAAAAACTCTGTGAGCTCATGGCTCCTGCGACTATAAGCTGAGCTTCCTTTGATTCAGGTACAAAGTGGGTCAATAATTGTGTCTTTCTGCAAAGCTATATTCACAGTGTGTGCATGTGGCCCAGAGCAGAACCGACTTGGGAGGCAATGAAATAAACATTTTTTTTTTTTTTTTTTTTTGCTGTGCATATTCCCACCACGTTGGTAGCATTGACTCTGTCCATGGGTGAAAGTGATGAACCTAAACAAGATCATTACACTGGGTTTTGTCAGCCCTTGGTTCTTTTATTTTTGCCGATAAAGGAAAGAGGTTTATTCGAGTGCCAATTTCTCTTCACCTTTTGGTTGTTTATTAAAAATATATTTTATTGATTTCAGAGAGGAGAAGTGGAAGGGAGAGAAAGGTAGAAACATCAGTGTTGAGGAAATCATTGATTGGCTGCCTCCTGCATGGCCCACAAAGAGGATCTAGTCCACAATCCAGGCATGTGTTCTGATTGAGAATAGAACTGTGACCTTCTGGTTCATAGGTCAATGCTCAACTCTTTAGCCCCGTGGGCTGGCCTTGCCTCTTTGTTTTTAAACCATCTCACTGGCTGACCCTTACTGAGTTGATATGCCGTCCACTCTTCTCAATCAACATAAAACTTAGAGTTAAAATCTTCCCCTCTCTGCACCCACATGAGTCACTCTGAAATCTGATGATGTGGAACAGCTGACCTTTACTGGGTTTTCATTTTTTATCAAGATCCTGTGGGGAAAGTTGCCCATAATCTTCACAGGAACTGTGGTGGATTGGGTTAATGCTTCAAGTTATTTGGTCATGTGTTCGATCATCAGACCCTGGGGACACTGTAGACAATGATAAATCCCACCTGGTTCTTCAGGTTTAGAAATATCTCCTGCTGCTTCTAGGGTTTCCCTGTGGTTGTGGGGTTTCAGTGAACACCCATTTAAGTTTAACCCCAGCATCACCACAACCAGTTCAATTAGCTGAGGAAGTGAGTCCCTGTGTTTGTGCCATTGGTGCATGGACTGGGCATAGAGCAGAGGGTGTAAGGTGAGACAATCACAGATGAAAAATTGAAGTTTTCTCAGGATTAAGAAGATAATGGAAAATTCCTACAGAGAGGAGGAGGAGACAAGTCAAAATGGTTAGATAAGAATTGATTTTCTTTGACACTTGGGGCAAAATATGACTTTTGTTTCTCTGTCTGTTTATCTTTTGTCTACCTATGTTTTATCATGTATATTTCCATCTGTTACTAATATGTATCTATCTATAATCTATTATATTTATCTATCATCTATTTTGTTATCTATCTCTCTATCCATCAGTCATCTATCTATCATTCATACCAGCTTTCTCTCCCTCATCTACCTTTCTTTGTGTCATGTATATATCTATCTGTAACTATCTATGTATTATCTATATATAATTTATTATATTTCTCTATCATCCAACTATCTATCTATGAATCATCTATAACACCTTTCTCTCTTATCTATGTTTTACTTATTTTAGTGAGAAAAGAAAGAGGAGGAATAGATGGAGAGAGAGAAAGAGAGCGAGAGAGAGAGAGAGAGAGAGAGAGAGAGAGAGAGAGAGAGAGAAACATTGACCAGCTTGGTCCTGCAAACCATCCCCCCTCCCATCCCCGCATTACTGAGGATCAAGCCAGCAACTCAGGCATGCTCCCTGACCTGAATTGAACCAGACACCAGACCTCTTGGTGTCTGAGAGGATGCTCAACCAACTGAGCCATAGCAGCCAGGAAATAACTCTATTCTTCATTTTTTTGGGGAGCCTCCATACGCACCCAAAGTCAAATCCTCTAAGGTCACCATCTATTTGGTCCCCTTTACCCATTTTAAAAAATTATGTATTTTTATTGATTTCAGAGAGGAAGGCAGAGTGAGAGAGAAGTAGTAATATTAATGTTTAGAGAGAATCCTTGGAAGGTCTGCCTCCAGCATGTCTCACACTAGGGATGGCGCTTTAACCTGGGCATATGCCTTGACAGGGGATCAAACTTGACATCCTGGTTCATAGGTGACGCTCAACCATCGAGCCACAACAGCTGGGTAGTCCCCTTTACTATCCCTCCACTCCATTCTCTCTGGCAATAACCATACTGTTGTCTGTGTCTATGAGTTTCTGTTAATATCCCACCTATGAGAGAATTATATAGTTCTTAGCTTTTCCTGACTGACTTATTTTACTCAGTATAATATTATCAAGGTTCAATCATGTTGTTACAAATGGCAGTATTTTATTTGCTCTTATGCCTGAGGAGTATACAATGCAATAGGTAGATCATGTATCATAAAATTGTACATTTGAAATCTATATAAAGTTATTAACCAATGTCACCCTGATAAATTTACTTTAAAATAGCACAAATCCTCCTTTTTAAAGCTGCATAGAATTCCATTGTGTAAATGTACCACTACTTCCATATCCACTTATCTATTGATGGGCACTTGGGCTGTTTCCAGATATTAACTATTGTAAACAACACTGCTATGAATACAGGGGTGACTATATTCTTTCTGGTTGATTTACACAGCTTCTTAGGGCATATTTGTAGGAGAAAGAGCACTGAGTCAAATGGAAGGTCTGTTTTTATTTTTCATGGTTAGTGAACTTATCCTGTCAGGGGAAAGTAAGTATCACATGATCTCACACTTATGTAGATTTTAATGAACAAAATAAGCTGATGAGCAAAATAGATCCAGAGACATAAAAGCATGGAACAGACTGATGAGTCTCAGACAAAGGGGGTCAGAGGTCAGGACGAGATGAACCAAAAAACTTATATGCAATAACTGTGGACACAGATTATAATGCAGTGAAGGCCTTGGTGGGACATGGGTGCATGTTGGATGGGGTCCATGGGGAAAAGAAAGGAACATCTGTAATATTTCCAACAATAAAAGATAAGAAATAAAAAAAAAGCCATGCAGGCCAGTGGACCCATTTTAGACATTTGTTCTCCAGACCTCCAAGAGCACCCATTAGTACCACGTTAATTCACTGTGATGTTGGGACATTGTGCCAGATTCTGCAGGAGACGGACACACCCCATTACCCAGTAGACAACACAGCCAGCTCCTGGTTTCCTCTGGTTATCCACCCCTCAAGTCCACACTGTCCTTAGATGCCATGAGTGTCCTCGGTGTTGTTCATGACTATCAGGTGTGGACGGGAGGTTCTCATCTGAGCCAGGGGAAGGACCTCTTGTGGCTGTAGCAGGCCTCTGCCAACACGACCACCAGGGCCAAGAGAACCAGGCCAGCCAGACTCAGCCGGACTTGGTTCACTGGGGACACAATCCCACCAGCAGGTCCTGAGAGAGAAAGGACGGAGGTCACAGAGCTGAAGCCAAAGGCCCTCGCAGGAAGATGCCCTCCCACTGAGCTCATGTCTCCAGTCTGATGGAACTAGGAGATCGCTGCTCAGCCACCTTCTGCATAAGCAATATGTGCCTTCTTTCCTCTGGTCATTATGAGCTCTGTGGTGATTTCCAAAGGAATTCTGGGTCATGAAATGCAGGGATGGAGACTGGGTGGGGAGTTTTCAGTCTTCTCCCTGGAAGGTCTGCTGGGTCCTTCTTTGGGATGCCTCTCTGCAAACTATTGCATCAGCTGATGGAGAATGGCCTCCCTGGTCCTCCATGGGCACTAAAGCTTCTCTCTTCCTCGTCTCCTTTGCCCCTCATCTTCCTTCACCTTTCCTGCTCCTTCTGCAAAGACTACCAGTTGGTGCTCTCCATCAACAGAGCTTGCCTGTGCCATTCCCTTTATTCTCCATCTCCCTTTTCCTTCCCTGCTTCCTTTACCAGACACCTTACCGTTAGCTACCTCACTGACAAGCTCTAAGGGCCCATGCTTTAGCTCCATAACGTGTTTCCTAAGCCCCTTTCTTCTAGTATTTACTTATTCTTCCTCTGTAATTTACCCAATAAATGTTTCTTTAAAAAAGACTACTGTTACTCAACATGGATATGGCTGGGTTCTGTGGGATCAGGAGTTTCAGCAGCTTCTGTAGATGGGGAGGAAATGGGGTTGTTCCTTTATCTGTGCTCAGAGTCTCTCTCCCCAGACTCACAATGACCTGCATGCTCTCCCAGGCCCTGGGCATGTTTCAGAGGCCTGCATGGTAGGTTAGTGGTGAGGACCTCATAGCTTTGGTGGAAGCAGGTAATGTGGACATGGCTTTCCACTTGTCACTTCTCTAAGCGAACAGTGTCATCTTCAGATGGGGAGATGGGGATGGACCGCTTTCTCACCTCTGACCTCAAGCTGCAGTGGCTCGCTGGGGTGAGACCACACATTGGGGTCTTCGCTGAGGGCACCGTAGCATCTGTATGTCCCTGCCTCTATGGATGTGACATGGTCCAGATGGAAGGTGGTCTGCTGTCCATTGTCCTGGGCTGTGGAGCTTTTTCTCTGGGTGAACTGAGGTGCATCTTCTCTGATGAGAATAAATGCTTCAAACTTGATTCTGGAGAAACACTGTAACCTCACATTGTGTCCTGAAGCCACCACTGTGCCACTCATGCTGGAGAGTGAGGGCTTGTCATAAGATCCTGAGAAAGAAGGAAGTTGCAGATAAAGGGGAAGCCATGCCCGTTCCTGTTTCCAGGAGAAGATGTGGCTTTGGTGTCTATCCCCTCCATGTCCTGCCCTGAGGGAATGTGTCTCTGCATCATCCCTGATGCCTTCCTAGAGGTAGAGGCTTTGCTGCTTCCTGCTCCGTATCTCAGAGCCTGATTCTTCTCTCTGCAAAGCGGTCTCTCCTGGCCCTGCTGCCTGGGTCCCACTCAACCGTCATCAGCAGATACACGGGGTCACTGAGCTGGGACCAATGTCTTCCACTCCTATAGGAACAGCGCTACAGTCCTGGCCATCCTGGTTTCATCTCTTGGATATACAGAGTGTCCGTCATCCCAGTCATTGGTATTTCCCTTCTGTCCATATGCTCATGTTCTTCCACTTTATATGTTGTGGGCTTCAGTGTCTGGAGGCCCTTGGCACAGGATCGTCACTGGTTCCTCATATAGAACCATGGATCCAGGCTGAGCTGTGATAAGAGGAGGGGCCAATACCCTAGGAAAACATAATAACTTACCTGTGTAACTGCTCTCCTGCCAACTTCCACTTCCTCCCCTTTTACAGCCACCAGTTTAAATGCCAAGACTCCTCTTCCCAGCATCCAAGAACTGACATCTGTTCAAACCCTACTGAGTCCTTGAACATTAAAAGGATACTCACCATTCTGAGCCTGAGTGCTCTGGTTTAGATTCAAGCCTGGAAGGAAACATTGGGTGAGAACAGTTCACTCTTTAAAAATTAAAAAAATTTCCATTACAGTTTACATTCCCTATCACTTTGTATTATTGTCAGGTGTACAACCTATGGGTCAGATAATCCTATGCTTCAAAAAGTGGCTCCCCTTGCTATTTCTAGGAGGCCTGCCTGGTGAGGGCGGGGGAGGTGCTCTTGGCTTTTGTGGAAGCAGATGGTGCAGCCAAGCGCTTCCCACCACAGTCTTCTCTTTCGTCCAGTCACTTCCTACGTGCACAGTGTCATCTGTAAGGGGGACGTGGGGATGGATCGGCTTTCTCACCTCTGACCTCAAGCTGCAATGGGTTGCTTGGGGGAGACCATACAAAGGAGTAATTTTCGAAGGCACCGTAACACCTGTAGGTCCCTGCCTCTGTGGAGGTGACATGGTCCAGGTGGAAGGTAGTCTGCTGTCCATTGTCCTGGGCTTTGGAGCCCTTTTTTCGGGTGCGCCAAGGTTCCTCTTCTTTGCTGAGAAAAAATACATCAAGCTTGATTCTGGAGAAACACTGTAACTTCACATTGTCTCCTGAAACCACCAGGGTGCCATTCATATTCATGAGTGTGGGTTTGTCATAAGGTCTTGAGAAAGAAGGAAGTTTGCTTTTAAAGGGAAAGTGACATTCATGTGCTGTCACTTCCCGTTCCCAGGAGCTAACAGGGCTCTGGCTTCTATTTCCTCTGTGTCCCGCCCTGAGGGAATGTGTCTCTGCATCATCCCTGTTGCCTTCCTAGAGGTACAGGCTTTGCTGTTTCCTGCTCTGTATCTCAGAGCCCGGTTCTCCCTCTGCAAAGTGATCCCTCCTGGCCATGCTGCCTGGGTCCCACTCACCTGTCATCACTAAACGCAGGCCTCTACTGAGTGGGGACCAGTGTTTTCCACTCCCATGGGAACAGAAGTATATTCCTGGCAGGTATGGTTTCATCTCTTGAATAGATAAAGTACTAGTGTTCTCAGTGTCCGGTATTATACAGTCAGGGAATTTCAGAATTCTTTTCATTCTGTATATCTCATAGGCTGTAGCGTCTGGAGGTCTTTGGCACCGGATGGTCACTGGTGTATTATATAGAATCATGCGTCCAGGCTGAGCTGTGATAACAGGTGGGGGGAGACTTCCTAGAAAAAAAGGTAATAAATTTACAGGTGTGTCTGCTTCTCATGCCAACCTCCACGTCCTCCCCTTTTACAGCCATGAGTTTAAATGCCAACACCCCTCTTCCCAGCCACCAAGAGAGCTAATATCTGGCCAAACTCCACTCAATCCTTGGACATTGAAAGGACACTAACCACTCTGAGCCTGAGTGCTTTGGGCTACATACAAGCCTGGAAGGGAAACATTGGGTGAGAACAGCTCAGTCTTTGAAAAAAGTTAAAAAAAAAAACCAAAAAATATTTTATTGATTTTTTACAGAGAGGAAGAGACAGGGATAGAGAGCTAGAAACCTTGATGAGATAGGAACATTGATCAGCTGCCTCATGCACACCGTCCACTGTGGATGTGCCCCAACCAA